>NC_050572.1:17555033-17855033 GCF_013265735.2 Oncorhynchus mykiss
GTCACTGTTTTAAAAATGACTTGACAGATATAACTCAGTATATATCTACTGATGGTGTTAAATCCGATTTCATGGATATTACGAAAGGTGTCCCGCATGGGTCGATTCTGCATCCTGTACTTCTTACTGTTTACAATAACAATATCGACTTGTCCGTAAAAACTTGTAACCTGCACTTGTATGCCGATGTACACTGTTGTGTATGATATTTCCCCCACGGTTGACCAGGCTCTATCTGAACTACACTCAGCCTTTATTGTATTACAGACATTTTTTTATTGACCTGCAATTAGTACTAAATGCAGGTAAAACTAAATATATGTTCTCTAGAGCGCATAAAAATATGATTTTGATAAGCATATGCACTTTGCATGGTGTCCATATTGATAGTGTCCCTGCTTACAAATATCTGGGCAACTAGATAGATGAAAAGCTGTCATTTAAAAAGCACCTTGATGAGTTCGCTTCCACTTCATTAAAGCCGTTAGATGCAGTTTATCAACGCGCACTGCCCTTTATCAACGCGCACTGCCCTTTATCAACGCGCACTGCCCTTTATCAACGCGCACTGCCCTTTATCAACGCGCACTGCCCTTTATCAACGCGCACTGCCCTTTATCAACGCGCACTGCCCTTTATCAACGCGCACTGCCCTTTATCAACGCGCACTGCCCTTTATCAACGCGCACTGCCCTTTATCAACGCGCACTGCCCTTTATCAACGCGCACTGCCCTTTATCAACGCGCACTGCCCTTTATCAACGCGCACTGCCCTTTATCAACGCGCACTGCCCTTTATTATGGGTGACAGTTTTAGTATTCATCACTGCATCCTCTACCAGAAAGTTGGTTGGCCCTCTGTGATGTCATCACTGCATCCTCTACCAGAAAGTTGGTTGGCCCTCTGTGATGTCATCACTGCATCCTCTACCAGAAAGTTGGTTGGCCCTCTGTGATGTCATCACTGCATCCTCTACCAGAAAGTTGGTTGGCCCTCTGTGATGTCATCACTGCATCCTCTACCAGAAAGTTGGTTGGCCCTCTGTGATGTCATCACTGCATCCTCTACCAGAAAGTTGGTTGGTCCTCTGTGATGTCATCACTGCATTCTCTACCAGAAAGTTGGTTGGCCCTCTGTGATGTCATCACTGCATCCGCTACCAGAAAGTTGGTTGGCCCTCTGTGATGTCATCACTGCATCCTCTACCAGAAAGTTGGTTGGCCCTCTGTGATGTCAACACTGCATCCTCTACCAGAAAGTTGGTTGGTCCTCTTTGATGTCACGTAGGTTGATACATTGCTGTTTTCATTTATAAAGCCCTTTTACAAATAGTCCCACTGTACCTAAAATCATTACTAAACTTTAGACATACGAGTTACCACAACCGGTCTCAGGGATAGCTAACTTTGGAAATTCCTTTGGTCTCCATTGAGTTAGGTACATGTAGTAGTTAGGTACATGTAGTAGTTCGGTACATGTAGTGTACATGTAGTAGTTCGGTACATGTAGTGTACATGTAGTAGTTAGGTACATGTAGTAGTTAGGTACATGTAGTGTACATGTAGTAGTTAGGTACATGTAGTAGTTAGGTACATGTAGTAGTTAGGTACATGTAGTAGTTAGGTACATGTAGTGTACATGTAGTAGTTAGGTACATGTAGTAGTTCGGTACATGTAGTGTACATGTAGTAGTTAGGTACATGTAGTAGTTCGGTACATGTAGTGTACATGTAGTAGTTCGGTACATGTAGTGTACATGTAGTAGTTAGGTACATGTAGTAGTTAGGTACATGTAGTGTACATGTAGTAGTTAGGTACATGTAGTAGTTAGGTACATGTAGTAGTTAGGTACATGTAGTAGTTAGGTACATGTAGTAGTTAGGTACATGTAGTGTACATGTAGTAGTTAGGTACATGTAGTGTACATGTAGTAGTTAGGTACATGTAGTAGTTAGGTACATGTAGTGTACATGTAGTAGTTAGGTACATGTAGTAGTTAGGTACATGTAGTAGTTAGGTACATGTAGTAGTTCGGTACATGTAGTGTACATGTAGTAGTTAGGTACATGTAGTAGTTCGGTACATGTAGTGTACATGTAGTAGTTCGGTACATGTAGTGTACATGTAGTAGTTAGGTACATGTAGTAGTTAGGTACATGTAGTGTACATGTAGTAGTTAGGTACATGTAGTAGTTAGGTACATGTAGTAGTTAGGTACATGTAGTAGTTAGGTACATGTAGTGTACATGTAGTAGTTAGGTACATGTAGTAGTTAGGTACATGTAGTAGTTAGGTACATGTAGTGTACATGTAGTAGTTAGGTACATGTAGTAGTTCGGTACATGTAGTGTACATGTAGTAGTTAGGTACATGTAGTAGTTAGGTACATGTAGTGTACATGTAGTAGTTCGGTACATGTAGTGTACATGTAGTAGTTAGGTACATGTAGTAGTTAGGTACATGTAGTGTACATGTAGTAGTTAGGTACATGTAGTAGTTAGGTACATGTAGTAGTGTACATGTAGTAGTTCGGTACATGTAGTGTACATGTAGTAGTTCGGTACATGTTCGTAATCTTGCACCTAATTTGTGGATTGATCTTTTAAAAAATCTTACATTTGATTCAGAAAGCTGATTGAGGACCTTATTACTGATTAATGTTTTAGTTTTTAATGTTTTTCTTTCTGCTTGCATTTTGTATTTATATTTCGATGTGTGTATTTTCTGTAATGTATATAATTCAGGGCTCATCTGTAAAAATACTATTTGATAAGGCCTATGGCGTTTAAAATGTGATCAACAACTTGGGGGACATTGAGTTGAGAGGCCTACTGTACTGAACCTGGTCCTGAGGGTCCATCTTGGTCATCATGCGGTCCTCTAAGAGGTTAAAGGTCAGGACCTGCAGCACATACAGCTGGTGGGCCATTTCATCATTGATTGGCTTAGGGCTCCGGATCACATTCTAGAGGAAAGGGGAGAAAAAGAGAGAGAGAAGAAGAGACAAATAATAAATATATATATATAAAAATTAACAGGGATATAGAAAGTAAAGATAGAGAGAAAGAGGGGGAGAGGAAAGAGAGGAAGGCAGAGAGAGAGAAAGGGAGAAAGGCAAAGGGAGAAAGGCAGAGAGAGAGAAAGAGAGAAAGGCAGAGAGAGAGAAAGAGAGAAAGGCAGAGAGAGAGAGAGAGAAAGGCAGAGAGAGAGCGAGCTAAAGGCAGAGCGAGAGAGAGCGAGCAAAAGTCAGAGAGAGAGAGAAAGGCAGACAAATTTGTAAGATGTTTGCGAGTGTGACATTTCTCTGTGATATGATATCACATTGGAGCTGTGTGATAAACAGGAAGCGAGGGAACAAGAGAGAAAGATTAAAACCAGTGATGCAGAGGAGAGGTACAGATGGAGGGCATATGACTAGACACACTTACGCTCAGTATGATGGAACGCAGCTGCTTCTGGGCTAGAATATGGGCCATCTCCTACACACACACACACAGAGAAAGAGAGAGAGACAGAGAGAGAGGCAGAGAGAATGGAGCGAGAGAGACAGGAGAGGGAGAGAGGAAGAGAGAGGAAAGAGAAAGAAAAGAAGAGAGAGGAGGAGGGAGAGGGGAGAAAGTAAGTCAGGTGTATTATAATATACATATCCATTACACAGAAAACACATTTTTCTTTCAGGAAGCTCTATATTAAAATAAAAGTGGATTATGGACAGAAAATATAAATGTTCTTGGTGGAGACACTATAAACTTCTGGAGAGATCAAAAAGTCTCTCTCTGTCTCAGTTTGATGAGTTAGACCTCCCAGCCAGTGGTGGTTTTTAATGACACACTTCATCTACTGGAGGCTAGAAAAGGTCGCTAATCAAAGTACACTTACTGTCAGAGGACAATCAAGGATGTTCACACTGCTCTCATCAAACTACCATTACGAGTGCAGTGAGGAAAGAAGAGTCAGATAGAGAGAGAGAAGAAGGGGGTGAGTCGAGACAGAAAAGAGGAAGAGAAGTGAAAAGGCATATTTTTGTTAGTGGTGCAGATCATTATGACAGCTATGCTGTGTAGCAGTTATCTTCCTCCCCCTGATCCTCAAACACACAGCCAAACCCTTTGGTTCCCATTAGATTCGGGACTATTGTGTGTCACCCTTCTAGTGAAATGATGCTCCAACACATGCTGGCCTTCTTCTATACAGCTTACAACCCAGAAATGTAATGCAGTAATGCAGGGATCATCAACTAGATTCAGCCGCGGGACAATCTTTTCTTAAGCGGATGGTCAGGGGGCCGGAACATATTTACAAATCATTTGTAGACTGCGGAAGAATCCCAAACAGATATAATATTTGACTTAAACAATCATTTCAAACCTGGCTTACATTTGTATAAGATCCAAAATTCAAATCACTTGCCGCTGATTTGCTGGTGTTTTTACAGTTGTATGTCCAAAAATGTGAATATCAATTGATCTTTTTTTTTTTCTCAAAAAACTTGCGGGGACAAATTTAAAAAAATGACCCGCGGGACACCAGTTGGGGAACCCTGCAGTAACGAGTCTAAAAAGGTACGCTGATAAAAGATATACCGCTTTTGTTTGTGCTTTAGTGTAGAATAGAGTGCAAATCAATGTTACACAAAAACACATGAAATGAGCATGTGAAGAACAAAAGTGAGCATTAACAATGTGAGGATTCTTTTTCATCTTCCACCTAATGTGCTGCAAAGGAAGGGAGTGTGTATCATGCATCGTTAACACTAGGGAGGGCCTATTTCTGATGACAGCTAGGCCTTGTCTGATTGGTTAGAGCCCAGCGTGTAAAAGGCTAGCCCACGGAGAAGAACGGTGGGTGACGTCATCGGAGCTGAGAGAGGGTGTGCATCCTATTCCCTTTATAGTGCTCTACTTTTGACCAGGGCCCATCTTTATCTCTACTGAGCAGAGGTAGAGGGGAACGCTTATCGCCCTATAAAGGAGACGTATTACTGCACTGTTTAAGGCATGGACGAAAGGGACAAACAAGGATACGTACACCCCCCCCCCCCCCCAATCTGTTGATGTGCCCTTGAGCAAGGCACTCAACCCTAATTTCTCCAGGGTCGCCGTTGATAATGGCTGACCCTGGCCGTGACCCCACTCTACAAGGGTGTTTCAGAAAGGGATATGCACACCCTTGTCTGAAATGTAAGGCATGTTTTGAACTTGTTGTACCAGTCCCATCCATCGGAGTCAGCAGAAGGGAGATTGGACTGAACCCTTTCGCTCTCTGATGCATATAAATCAGTCCTCCTCAAGATCCAGAATGCATTTATCCTTCCTGCCACCCACAGCCACGCAGTAAACCATGTTCCCCACAATAAGAGACAAAGATGTGTGTCTGTATGTAACTGTGTATGAGTGTGTGTGTGTGTGGTGTGTGCGTGTGCACACGTATGTATGTATGAGCGCTCATGTGTGTGAGTATATATGACTGCGTATGAGTGTGTGCGTCAGCACGAGTGTGTATGTATGAGTGTGTATGTATGTGTGTGTGGCTGTGCGTGCGTGTATGTATGAGCGTTCATGTGTGTGTGTGTGGCTCTGCGTGCGTGTATGTATGAGCGTTCATGTGTGTGTGTGTGGCTGTGCTTGCGTGTATGTATGAGCGTTCATGTGTGTGTGTGGCTGTGCGTGCGTGTATGTATGAGCGTTCATGTGTGTGTGTGTGGCTGTGCGTGCGTGTATGTATGAGCGTTCATGTGTGTGTGTGTGGCTGTGCGTGCGTGTATGTATGAGTGTTCATGTGTGTGTGTGTGGCTGTGCGTGCGTGTATGTATGAGCGTTCATGTGTGTGTGTGTGGCTGTGCGTGCGTGTATGTATGAGCGTTCATGTGTGTGTGTGTGGCTGTGCGTGCGTGTATGTATGAGCGTTCATGTGTGTGTGTGTGGCTGTGCGTGCGTGTATATGAGGGTGTGTAACCTACCTGTCTCTTGTCCTCTGGGGCCTTGAGGAACAAGGCGTTAATCACAGCGATGGTGTAGGTCTGAATGTCCTGATCAGTCCTGTCATTAGATAGATAACAACAGAGAACCATGAAAAATGTTATAGTAGTGGTAGTGACTGGTTATAGTTATAGTAGTGGTAGTGACTGGTTATAGTTATAGTAGTGGTAGTGACTGGTTATAGTTATAGTTATAGTAGTGGTAGTGTCTACAGTAGTAATGGTAGTGACTGGTTATAGTTATAGTAGTGGTAGTGACTGGTTATAGTTATAGTAGTGATCGTGTCTACAGTAGTAATGGTAGTGACTGGTTATAGTTATAGTAGTGGTCGTGTCTACAGTAGTAATGGTAGTGACTGGTTATAGTTATAGTAGTGGTCGTGTCTACAGTAGTAATGGTAGTGACTGGTTATAGTTATAGTAGTGGTCGTGTCTACAGTAGTAATGGTAGTGACTGGTTATAGTTATAGTAGTGGTAGTGACTGGTTATAGTTATAGTAGTGGTCGTCTCTACAGTAGTAATGGTACTGACTGGTTATAGTTATAGTAGTGGTAGTGACTGGTTATAGTTATAGTAGTGGTAGTGACTGGTTATAGTTATAGTAGTGGTAGTGACTGGTTATAGTTATAGTAGTGGTAGTGACTGGTTATAGTTATAGTAGTGGTAGTGTCTGGTTATAGTTATAGTAGTGGTAGTGTCTGGTTATAGTTATAGTAGTGGTCGTGTCTACAGTAGTAATGGTAGTGACTGGTTATAGTTATAGTAGTGGTAGTGACTGGTTATAGTTATAGTAGTGGTAGTGACTGGTTATAGTTATAGTAGTGGTCGTGTCTACAGTAGTAATGGTACTGACTGGTTATAGTTATAGTAGTGGTAGTGACTGGTTATAGTTATAGTAGTGGTAGTGTCTACAGTAGTAATGGTAGTGACTGGTTATAGTTATAGTAGTGGTAGTGACTGGTTATAGTTATAGTAGTGGTCGTGTCTACAGTAGTAATGGCAGTGACTGGTTATAGTTATAGTAGTGGTAGTGTCTACAGTAGTAATGGTAGTGACTGGTTATAGTTATAGTAGTGGTCGTGTCTACAGTAGTAATGGTAGTGACTGGTTATAGTTATAGTAGTGGTCGTGTCTACAGTAGTAATGGTAGTGACTGGTTATAGTTATAGTAGTGGTACTGACTGGTTATAGTTATAGTAATGGTAGTGACTGGTTATAGTTATAGTAGTGGTACTGACTGGTTATAGTTATAGTAATGGTAGTGACTGGTTATATAGTTATAGTAGTGGTAGTGTCTACAGTAGTAATGGTAGTGACTGGTTATAGTTATAGTAGTGGTAGTGACTGGTTATAGTTATAGTAGTGATCGTGTCTACAGTAGTAATGGTAGTGACTGGTTATAGTAGTGGTCGTGTCTACAGTAGTAGTGGTAGTGACTGGTTATAGTTATAGTAGTGGTAGTGTCTACAGTAGTAATGGTAGTGACTGGTTATAGTAGTGGTAGTGACTGGTTATAGTTATAGTAGTGGTAGTGTCTACAGTAGTAATGCTAGTGACTGGTTATAGTAGTGGTAGTGACTGGTTATAGTTATAGTAGTGGTAGTGACTGGTTATAGTTATAGTAGTGGTAGTGACTACAGTAGTAATGGTAGTGACTGGTTGTAGTTATAGTAGTGGTCGTGTCTACAGTAGTAATTGTACTGACTGGTTATAGTAGTGGTAGTGACTGGTTATAGTTATAGTAGTGGTAGTGTCTACAGTAGTAATGGTAGTGACTGGTTATAGTTATAGTAGTGGTAGTGTCTACAGTAGTAATGGTAGTGACTGGTTATAGTAGTGGTAGTGACTGGTTATAGTTATAGTAGTGGTACTGACTGGTTATAGTTATAGTAGTGGTCATGTCTACAGTAGTAATGGTAGTGACTGGTTATAGTTATAGTAGTGGTACTGACTGGTTATAGTTATAGTAGTGGTAGTGTCTACAGTAGTAATGGTACTGACTGGTTATAGTTATAGTAGTGGTAGTGACTGGTTATAGTAATGGTACTGACTGGTTATAGTTATAGTAGTGGTAGTGTCTACAGTAGTAATGGTAGTGACTGATTATAGTTATAGTAGTGGTAGTGTCTACAGTAGTAATGGTAGTGACTGGTTATAGTTATAGTAGTGGTAGTGTCTACAGTAGTAATGGTAGTGACTGGTTATAGTTATAGTAGTGGTAGTGTCTACAGTAGTAATGGTAGTGACTGGTTATAGTTATAGTAATGGTAGTGACTGGTTATAGTAGTGGTAGTGACTGGTTATAGTTATAGTAGTGGTAGTGTCTACAGTAGTAATGGTAGTGACTGGTTATAGTAGTGGTAGTGACTGGTTATAGTAATGGTACTGACTGGTTATAGTTATAGTAGTGGTCGTCTCTACAGTAGTAATGGTACTGACTGGTTATAGTTATAGTAGTGGTAGTGACTGGTTATAGTAGTGGTCGTGTCTACAGTAGTAGTGGTAGTTACTAATTATAGTAGTGGTAGTGTCTACAGTAGTAATGGTAGTGACTGGTTATAGTTATAGTAGTGGTAGTGTCTACAGTAGTAATGGTAGTGACTGGTTATAGTTATAGTAGTGGTCGTGTCTACAGTAGTAATGGTAGTGACTGGTTATAGTTATAGTAGTGGTACTGACTGGTTATAGTTATAGTAGTGATCGTGTCTACAGTAGTAATGGTACTGACTGGTTATAGTAATGGTAGTGACTGGTTATAGTTATAGTAGTGGTACTGACTGGTTATAGTTATAGTAGTGATCGTGTCTACAGTAGTAATGGTACTGACTGGTTATAGTAATGGTAGTGACTGGTTATAGTTATAGTAGTGGTACTGACTGGTTATAGTTATAGTAGTGGTAGTGACTGGTTATAGTTATAGTAGTGGTCGTGTCTACAGTAGTAATGGTAGTGACTGGTTATAGTTATAGTAGTGGTACTGACTGGTTATAGTTATAGTAGTGGTAGTGACTGGTTATAGTTATAGTAGTGGTAGTGACTGGTTATAGTTATAGTAGTGGTAGTGACTGGTTATAGTTATAGTAGTGGTAGTGTCTGGTTATAGTTATAGTAGTGGTAGTGACTGGTTATAGTTATAGTAGTGGTAGTGTCTGGTTATAGTTATAGTAGTGGTAGTGACTGGTTATAGTTATAGTAGTGGTAGTGTCTACAGTAGTAATGGTACTGACTGGTTATAGTTATAGTAGTGGTAGTGTCTACAGTAGTAATGGTAGTGACTGGTTATAGTTATAGTAATGGTAGTGACTGGTTATAGTTATAGTAGTGGTACTGACTGGTTATAGTTATAGTAGTGGTACTGACTGGTTATAGTTATAGTAGTGGTACTGACTGGTTATAGTTATAGTAGTGGTACTGACTGGTTATAGATTAAGTAATGGTAGTGACTAGTTATAGTAATGGTACTGACTGGTTATAGTTATAGTAGTGGTAGTGTCTACAGTAGTAATGGTACTGACTGGTTATAGTTATAGTAGTGGTAGTGTCTACAGTAGTAATGGTAGTGACTGGTTATAGTTATAGTAGTGGTAGTGACTGGTTATAGTTATAGTAGTGGTACTGACTGGTTATAGTTATAGTAGTGGTACTGACTGGTTATAGTTATAGTAGTGGTACTGACTGGTTATAGTTATAGTAGTGGTACTGACTGGTTATAGATTAAGTAATGGTAGTGACTAGTTATAGTAATGGTACTGACTGGTTATAGTTATAGTAGTGGTACTGACTGGTTATAGTTATAGTAGTGGTAGTGACTGGTTATAGTTATAGTAGTGGTACTGACTGGTTATAGTAGTGGTAGTGACTGGTTATAGTTATAGTAGTGGTAGTGTTGAAAAAGTCAGTAGATTAAAAGTTAGGATTGCCTGAACATATAACATTTGGTTTGGTGTATCGAACTTGAACGGTTCAAGAGTTACTGTTGGTGAATTATATTATGGTAATTTATGCAACTTTCTATAGTTATAGTTACAGTAGTTGTGGTCAGTAGTTGTGTGGATGTGGTCAGTAGTTGTGTGGACGTGGTCAGTAGATGTGGTCAGTAGTTGTGTGGATGTTGTTAGTAGTTGTGGTCAGTAGTTGTGTGGATGTGGTCAGTAGTTGTGTGGATGTGGTCAGTAGTTGTGGTCAGTAGTTGTGTGGATGTGGTCAGTAGTTGTGGTCAGTAGTTGTGTGGATGTGGTCAGTAGTTGTGGTCGGTAGTTGTGTGGATGTGGTCAGTAGTTGTGGTCAGTAGTTGTGTGGATGTGGTCAGTAGTTGTGTGGATGTGGTCAGTAGATGTGGTCAGTAGTTGTGTGGATGTGGTCAGTAGATGTGGTCAGTAGTGTTGTGGATGTGGTCAGTAAATCTGGGCAGTAGTTTCGGATGTGGTCAGTAGTTGTGGTCAGTAGTTGTGTGGATGTGGTCAGTAGTTGTGGTCAGTAGTTGTGTGGATGTGGTCAGTAGATGTGGTCAGTAGTTGTGTGGATGTGGTCAGTAAATGTGGTCAGTAGTTGTGTGGATGTGGTCAGTAGTTGTGGTCAGTAGTGTGGCTACTCAGCCATGCCGGTACTAATCACACTGGGCTGAACCTATTATTCACTACACATTCAGGGATATAGGACGCATCCCAAATGGCACCCTATTCCCCATGGGTCCTGTTCCAAGTACTATAAAAGGGAAACAGGTTTCATTTGGGACACATACACTTGATCTATCTGCCATGTTTCTCAACGTATTACTTTCCTGTTCTTTCTGTTACAGTACTTCCCAATCATGGACACTAGAGAGCTGAAGTTCATTAGATCAATAGAGATATATCAAGCGCCTTAGAGTAGGTGTGCTGACCTGGGATCAGTTTGGCCTTTTCGATCATAAGGAAAAAGGTTATATGGACAGGGGGGACCTGATACTAGTTTAGCACTCCTACTCTGAGACACATGATACATATGGCCCCAAATCTATTTTGCCAAATCTTCCTAAAGGTTCAAGAGTGTTTCATGGTAATCTGCAATTAGGGATCCTTTATATCTCAGGCATTTAATAATATAGCTGAGTGCAGTTGACCGTGCAGCTCTTGCTCACCCCTGCAGATGGGGTATAAGCTGTCCGATGGTGATCTCTTGCGCCACCTTCTGGTAGAGGTCCTGACTGTTGAGCACCATGGACTCCAGAATGGCCAGGGACCGCTGCAGCACAGCCGTGTCCATGGCTGACTTGTTCACATAACCTGCAATCTGCAATAGAGAAGTGTTAGTAACTGACGAGAAGACACATACAAATAAAAAATAAAAAAGAGTCACATGGGGATTGTTATTCAGAGACTACATGGGCTCTATTTCAGAGGTATTTCAAAAACAGTTTACAAACACTTTAATATCATGTAATTCCAGCGTGTGGTATTACAAGCATGTTATTAACATGCGTAATACATGTTATAAATTGTTTGAGAGCAGGCACCTTTCTAATTCATATTTTTCAGTTTGTTCATACACATGATCCGCAATTCAACATGACTTAGTTTGTTTGTGCACCTTCTTTCTCATTTAGCACATGGTTTTTACACATGATCTAAAACACAACTTGATACTGGTTTGTTGGAGTACCTTCTTGATGAAGGTGACAGAAGAGCACACATACACAGACCCGCCCACCACACAGCCCCGCCCACCACACACACTTAATGAGCAGGCACCTTCTTGATGAAAGCGACAGAGAAGGTATCCCAGGAGACGATGCCGTGGTCCATGAGCTCCACAAACGCTGTCAGCGTGAACGACAACAAGTCGCCGAAACTGAAACACAACAACAACAGCCAATAGAAACGTCTCTGCCACTGGTGCTGCCACGCGTATAGCTAAGCAGCCAAAAGCCTTGGTCCCAGGGAGAGCGGAGGAGAGGACAGGGTGAAGCCACAGCCAGGTATGTTGAGGGCACAGAAATACGAGAGGACGACGACTGCGGCTCCCGATGGGTCAGACAGATGACTCAGTCCTTCATGAACAACCTGAGGAAACAGAGCCAGCAGGAGCCAGACAGCGCAGGGGAGCAGAGCCACGTAGCTGGAGAGCATTCATTCATTAATCATTCCCATGCAGTTACTAGTAGATAGTTATTAGTAGAGACTATAGTTGACATCAAAGGAGGACCAAGCAACATTATTTCCTGGGCGATTTTTATCAAATGGTCTGAAAGCAAAGTGTTACAATTTGTTATGTTGAATCACCAACAGAAGTTCACAGGAAAAACAGCCTACATAAATCTCATAGAAAAATACAAATGACAAGCAATAAATGAAGATTATATAAATGAATTGCTGTTTTGACATTTTCAGAAATTCTTAACTGTGTGATTAGTCATGACAAAAACCTGAAATACTGTATAAATCAAAACGGTGAAGCACACCTCTAGATATCACGTGGGAAATATTGGGAAATATTGCCCCCTGCAGTCAGATTTTAATAGTGCTTCATATTTAATAAAGTTGGCCAAAAGTCTCCAATGCCCGACTTGAAAGTAATCTTTAATATTCAAAAAAACAACATGCCATATGTACTTTTTAAGTACAAACACATTTCATAAACATAATAAAAAAAGCAAAAAAATATGTATATTTGTTAAGAAATTCTACATTATAAATAATATAAAGTTCGTAAAAACAAAACCCATTCTAACAAAAATTTGGTTAATAACTTTGGACCAGACCAATTACAGGCTTAGCAACATACGGTTAATTCATTAACACATTTGGTCAATCACAGACAACATTATGGCTCACATCTCAGACACATTCATTAGTAGTACTTGATTAATTAGTAGTACTTAGTCCACGGTTGGACTGGGGTGAGTAAGCGTTTGCACATGGCAGTGGGAAGTTACGTGATGTATGAAATGATCATGTAAATGTAAGTACATGATTCTACTAAAATGATTCTAGGTGGGCCGTCATTGTAAATAAGAATTTGTTCTTAACTGACTTGCCTGGCTAAATAAAGGCTCATTAAAAAGAAATACAATTCTAATACAATAGACCTGTAACATTCTAAAAAAAAGTTGACTCATTTAAGATGTAAGAACGACATGTTGACAAGACGAAAGAATGTAACCCTACAGAATGATGTCTTTACACTACAGGGTGAGGACAGTGAACTGCAGAATATTCATATGAATAGGGTGTAAAGGACAGCCCAATTAACATCTCTAACAACCCACCACCACCAACACCTAACATTAAAGTGCCCATCAAATGGGGTGTATTCATTAGGGCAAACTGTAGCAAAAAACGTTTTACGATGTAAAAACGTTTTGGAACTAAAACAAGTGTTTCTAATTGTTTCTAAAAGTTCAGGTAGGTCCCTCCCCGTTTCAGCCTGTTTCGCTTCCGTTTGGTTACTAGTGAATACACCCTTTAACATCAAGTTTAGAACCAAGAATCCAAGAAGAATCTCTGAATTTGGCCTGTGAGTTTCCTTATGAGTCATTGTCATGGTGCTCTTCAAAACAACGTCGTCCCACGTGAAACAAGAGTATGAGGTTAGTTCACTTTGAACATCAACCAATTGCCCAATACCTCATGCAAAAATGTGAGAACAATGCTGATTCGGTTACATGGTACACAGAGGATGAGTCTCAAATATCAACCTATTCCCTATATAGGGCCTGGGCCCTGGTCAAAAGTAGTGCACTATGTAGGGAATAGGGTTCCATTTGGGATGTAACCAGAGATAAACAAAACAAACAAAGTTTGATTTCAAGATGAAAGCCAGCGATGGCAGCCATGTTGTTTCCCATCAGTTTAATAGAAGCACCAGGGCCTGAGTTTTGAATCATGCAGACTCAGTTGCCGGGTAGATTAGAGGGAATAGCACAAAGCCAGTCAGGGTAGTTATCTGACTGGGGAAGGGAAAGGGAGGGCTTACCATGGCTTCATTATCTTCTGTAGTTTCTGATAGCGTCTGCAAAGATTTAAGAAACTTTGGCATCAGAGGAGAACAATGACCACAGAAGAAGGGGCTCAAGTCATAGTAGACAGATGGAGGTTATGGTTAGACAATAGACACATTGCCCGTGTGTGTGTGTGTGTGTGTGTGTGTGTGTGTGTGTACGATCTGTCACTGTAGCTTCTTTCTGATAAGACCAGAACAGGGGGCTGAATGGGATTTTCGTAATGAATAAGTTCGCATGGACAGGAGAGTCCTGATCCTAGACCAGCAGTCCTACTCTGAGATGCTTCAAACATATGGCCCCAGAGCCCAGACACATGGAGGTTGGAGATGGATAGGACATGAACAGAGCTTCACAGTGACAACTCAAATGTAGATCGCAACACAAGGCTGACTTGCTCCAGTAACATGTGATACAATACAGAGAACAACACATTTGGCCAAACATAATTACACTGAGACCAAAGCCATAAAGATATACAGGGCTCTGGTTAACACAGGGGAATGGGTAGAGATAAGATGGTGATAGAAGGAGGATATTTGACCAAATAAACACACTCAAATAACACGCACAGAGAGATAGACAGACAAACAAAGCCGAAGTATGGTTTGGGAAGCAGTTGGAGTCAAAGAAAGAAAGAAAGAAAGAAAGAAAGAAAGAAAGAAAGAAAGAAAGAAAGAAAGAAAGAAAGAAAGAAAGAAAGAAAGAAAGAAAGAAAGAAAGAAAGAAAGAAAGAAAGAAAGAAAGAAAGAAAGAAAGAAAGAAAGAAAGAAAGAAAGAAAGAAAGAAAGAAAGAAAGAAAGAAAGAAAGAAAGAAAGAAAGAAAGAAAGAAAGAAAGAAAGAAAGAAAGAAAGAAAGAAAGAAAGAAAGAAAGAAAGAAAGAAAGAAAGAAAGAAAGAAAGAAAGAAAGAAAGAAAGAAAGAAAGAAAGAAAGAAAGAAAGAAAGAAAGAAAGAAAGAAAGAAAGAAAGAAAGAAAGAAAGAAAGAAAGAAAGAAAGAAAGAAAGAAAGAAAGAAAGAAAGAAAGAAAGAAAGAAAGAAAGAAAGAAAGAAAGAAAGAAAGAAAGAAAGAAAGAAAGAAAGAAAGAAAGAAAGAAAGAAAGAAAGAAAGAAAGAAAGAAAGAAAGAAAGAAAGAAAAAAAAACAGACAGACAGACAGACAGACAGACAGATAGACAGATAGACAGATAGACAGATAGACAGATAGACAGATAGACAGATAGACAGATAGACAGATAGACAGATAGACAGATAGACAGACAGACACACAACAGGCGTTGTTTGCAAAGATGTCAACAAACTGACCAAAAATGGCCAACAATAAATTTAAACAACAAAAAGACTCATGCGAGACCTTAACATCATCTTGTTTTGTGATAAAACAGTAAGCTTGCTACAAAATTAACATTTCCCAGGGATCCAAAATGTTCGCCAGTTGAAGTTGGTTCTACGGAACATTCTCAGAAGTTCAGGAATGTATCAGCTATGTTACTACACCAATAGGGGGCGCAAAACTTCTTTCAATCACTGATCCAGTATCCCACATTAATACAGCATGTTGTCATGCCCCAGACTGGGATATTAGAAAGTACTGCTCCCTGGTGTCTCTTTTTCCTAAGCGTGTGAATTATCATATTACACTAGTCGGTCAGCAGGAATGTAGATGAGGATTGTAGATGATACACACACACGCCTGCACTTTCAAACTCCGGGGCTACGCTCTGTTGACGCAGGAGTAATCTACATAAAACATATTTAAAGAAAGAGGCCTGAGGTGGCAGTATGCATCATGGGGGAATTAAGTGGGCAGCACTGCTTATAAGAGCATGAAATAGGTTAAATTATTAATAGAGAAATGAATATGCATTAAGAACATTTGCATTAAGAACATTTAAATCAAGATCACAAAATAAATAATTTGCTTTAAATGGCACAATCAATCTATACAGTAAAGGGAGACATGTCAACACTACTATGGGTCATGGTCTAAAGTAGTGCAATATATTAGGGAATAGGGTGTTGCTTGGGAGGCACACATTCTAAATGTAAATGTGGTGGGTTTGAGTTTATTTACATTTTACAGGGACAGTGCACATTAATCAACATTTCAGTAAAAGTGCCGGTTTTAGCCAGCCGGCAAATTTTCAACCGCAGTCCCTGGGCAGGTTATTAAAAACAATTACAATATAGACAATCAATGAGCAGTGAGCACACGCAGAGCAACATAGGACAAGCAAGACATAGCATACAGACAGAGCAACATAGGACAAGCAAGACGTAGCATACAGACAGAGCAACATAGGACAAGCAAGACATAGCATACAGACAGAGCAACATAGGACAAGCAAGACGTAGCATACAGACAGAGAAACATAGGACAAGCCAGACGTAGCATACAGACAGAGCAACATAGGACAAGCAAGGCGTAGCATACAGACAGAGCAACATAGGACAAGCCAGACGTAGCATACAGACAGAGCAACATAGGACAAGCAAGACGTAGCATACAGACAGAGCAACATAGGACAAGCCAGACGTAGCATACAGACAGAGCAACATAGGACAAGCAAGACGTAGCATACAGACAGAGCAACATAGGACAAGCCAGATGTAGCATACAGACAGAGCAACATAGAACAAAAAGCAGCAGGACAAATTTCGTAAAAGATACACTAACAGAATGGAAGGTTCTAGTTTTTATATCCAGTTAGAGAGAGTGTGTGTTTGGTCTATCAGAGAGAGTGTGTGTTTGGTCTATCAGAGAGAGTGTGTGTTTGGTCTATCAGAGAGAGTGTGTGTTTGGTCTATCAGAGAGAGTGTGTGTTTGGTCTATCAGAGAGAGTGTGTGTTTGGTCTATCAGAGAGAGTGTGTGTTTGGTCTATCAGAGAAAGTGTGTGTTTGTTCTATCAGAGAGAGTGTGTGTGTTTGGTCTATCAGAGAGAGTGTGTGTTTGTATCAGGGGAGCTGCTACTGACTGGGAAGTCTCTCTGGGCTTGGGGGCTTAATGAGGATGTCATGTAGCCGTGTGTGTGTGTGTGTGTGTGTGTGTGTGTGTGTGTGTGTGTGTGTGTGTGTGTGTGTGTGTGTGTGTATGTTTCAGACCACTGACAGTAAACGCTGTGTCCAGAGCCCCGGGCTAGCCTATAATGAGGGTCTGCTGGGAAAGACAAGCATTTGGTTGGATTCAGGGCTGTTCAGTACAGTGGGGTGACTGGAGACGGCTGACTGTGTGTGATTGAATGGGGGGGTGTACGTGTGTGAGAAAGAGAGGGTGTGTGTGTGTATGTGTGTGTCTTGCTTTGACTGTGTGAGTCTCCAATGTGTGTTTTGACTCTGCAATCACACAGCATGACCCTGGCTCTCCTCTCCTTCCCAGGCTGGCTCTCCTCTCCCTCCCTGGCTGGCTCTCCTCTCCCTCCCTGGCTGGCTCTCCTCTCCCTCCCAGGCTGACTCTCCTCTCCCTCCCAGGCTGACTCTCCTCTCCCTCCCAGGCCCCACTCTCCTCTCCCTCCCTGGCTCTCCTCTCCCTCCCAGGCTCTCCTCTCCCTCCCTGGCTCTCCTCTCCTCTCCCTCCCTGGCTCTCCTCTCCTCTCCCTCCCTGGCTCTCCTCTCCTCTCCCTCCCTGGCTCTCCTCTCCCTCCCTGGCTCTCCTCTCCTCTCCCTCCCTGGCTCTCCTCTCCTCTCCCTCCCTGGCTCTCCTCTCCTCTCCCTCCCTGGCTCTCCTCTCCTCTCCCTCCCTGGCTCTCCTCTCCTCTCCCTCCCTGGCTCTCCTCTCCTCTCCCTCCCTGGCTCTCCTCTCCTCTCCCTCCCTGGCTCTCCTCTCCCTCCCTGGCTCTCCTCTCCTCTCCCTCCCTGGCTCTCCTCTCCTCTCCCTCCCTGGCTCTCCTCTCCTCTCCCTCCCTGGCTCTCCTCTCCTCTCCCTCCCTGGCTCTCCTCTCCTCTCCCTCCCAGGCTCTCCTCTCCCTCCCTGGCTCTCCTCTCCCTCCCTGGCTCTCCTCTCCCTCCCAGGCTCTCCTCTCCCTCCCAGGCTCTCCTCTCCTCTCCCTCCCTGGCTCTCCTCTCCTCTCCCTCCCTGGCTCTCCTCTCCTCTCCCTCCCTGGCTCTCCTCTCCTCTCCTCTCCCTCCCTGGCTCTCCTCTCCCTCCCTGGCTCTCCTCTCCCTCCCTGGCTCTCCTCTCCCTCCCTGGCTCTCCTCTCCCTCCCTGGCTCTCCTCTCCCTCCCTGGCTCTCCTCTCCTCTCCCTCCCTGGCTCTCCTCTCCTCTCCCTCCCTGGCTCTCCTCTCCTCTCCCTCCCTGGCTCTCCTCTCCTCTCCCTCCCTGGCTCTCCTCTCCTCTCCCTCCCTGGCTCTCCTCTCCCTCCCAGGCTCTCCTCTCCCTCCCAGGCTCTCCTCTCCTCTCCCTCCCTGGCTCTCCTCTCCTCTCCCTCCCTGGCTCTCCTCTCCCTCCCTGGCTCTCCTCTCCCTCCCTGGCTCTCCTCTCCCTCCCTGGCTCTCCTCTCCCTCCCTGGCTCTCCTCTCCTCTCCCTCCCTGGCTCTCCTCTCCCTCCCTGGCTCTCCTCTCCTCTCCCTCCCTGGCTCTCCTCTCCTCTCCCTCCCTGGCTCTCCTCTCCTCTCCCTCCCTGGCTCTCCTCTCCTCTCCCTCCCTGGCTCTCCTCTCCCTCCCTGGCTCTCCTCTCCCTCCCTGGCTCTCCTCTCCTCTCCCTCCCTGGCTCTCCTCTCCTCTCCCTCCCTGGCTCTCCTCTCCTCTCCCTCCCTGGCTCTCCTCTCCTCTCCCTCCCTGGCTCTCCTCTCCTCTCCCTCCCTGGCTCTCCTCTCCTCTCCCTCCCTGGCTCTCCTCTCCTCTCCCTCCCTGGCTCTCCTCTCCTCTCCCTCCCTGGCTCTCCTCTCCTCTCCCTCCCTGGCTCTCCTCTCCTCTCCCTCCCTGGCTCTCCTCTCCTCTCCCTCCCTGGCTCTCCTCTGCTCTCCCTCCCTGGCTCTCCTCTGCTCTCCCTCCCAGGCTCTCCTCTCCCTCCCAGGCTCTCCTCTCCCTCCCTGGCTCTCCTCTCCCTCCCTGGCTCTCCTCTTCTCTCCCTCCCTGGCTCTCCCTCCCTGGCTCTCCTCTCCTCTCCCTCCCTGGCTCTCCTCTCCTCTCCCTCCCTGGCTCGCCTCTCCTCTCCCTCCCTGGCTTTCCTCTCCTCTCCCTCCCTGGCTCTCCTCTCCTCTCCCTCCCTGGCTCTCCTCTCCCTCCCTGGCTCTCCTCTCCTCTCCCTCCCTGGCTCTCCTCTCCTCTCCCTCCCTGGCTCTCCTCTCCTCTCCCTCCCTGGCTTTCCTCTCCTCTCCCTCCCTGGCTCTCCTCTCCCTCCCAGGCTCTCCTCTCCCTCCCAGGCTCTCCTCTCCTCTCCCTCCCTGGCTCTCCTCTCCTCTCCCTCCCTGGCTCTCCTCTCCTCTCCCTCCCTGGCTCTCCTCTCCCTCCCTGGCTCTCCTCTCCTCTCCCTCCCTGGCTCTCCTCTCCTCTCCCTCCCTGGCTCTCCTCTCCTCTCCCTCCCTGGCTCTCCTCTCCTCTCCCTCCCTGGCTCTCCTCTCCTCTCCGCCCTGAACCCTATTGGCCCTGCATCAAAAGTAGTGCACTATATAGGGAATAGGATGCCATCTGGGACACAGACAGCTTACCAGGCCCAAAGCCCAGTGAGACAAGCAGAGACAGAGGCAGACCAGCATTTAAGAGAACACTGCTTGGGAATGAGGTGGGGCTGCCGGAAAAGACAGAATAAAAGAAGGGAAAGGAGGAGAGAGGAAGTACGTACTCTGTGCCGCTCTCCACCATCTGTGTGAGCAGTGAGATGCCGTCCAGGTTGATGAACTCCTGGGCGAAGGTGACGTCTCTGGAAGAGTTGGCCAGGTCCTTCAGAGCCTCCAGCTTGGCATCCATACTAGATGACTGGATCCTCTCATGGAGCTGGGCCGCTGTCTGAGACTGGAGGGGAGGGGGAGACAGCCGGGGAGAGGGCAGAGACAGGGGTTATACACTGGATATACACTGAGTGTACAAAACATTAAGAACACCTGCTCTATCCATGACAGACTGACCAGGTGATTCCAGGTGAAAACTACGATCCCTTATTGATGTCACTTCAATCAGTGTAGACAAAGGGCAGGAGACAGGGTGTAAAGAAGGATTTTTAAGCCTCGAGACAATTGAGACATGGATTGTGTATTTGTGCCATTCAAAGAGAGAATGGACACAATAAAATATTTAAGTGCCTTTGAACTGGGTATGGTAGTAGATGCCAGGCGCAACGGTTGTGTCAGGAACTGCAACACAGCTGGGTTTTTTACACTCAACAGTTTCCCGTGTGTATCAAGAATGGTCCACCACTCAAAGGACATCCAGCCAACTTGACACAACTGTGAGAAGCATTGGAGTCAACATGGGCCAGCATCCCTTTCAACACCTGGTTGAGACCATGCCCTGACAAATTGAGTCTGTTTTGAGGACAAAAGGGGGCAGGGGGGTCGTTTGGGGTGCAACTCAATATTAGGAAGGTGTTCTTAATATTTTGTACAACTCAGTGTACGCATGTATGTGGATACATGTATACACATACAGTGAAATTATACAATGACTAGGAGGTTAAAGTGCAGACTGTCAGCTTAATTTGAGGGTATTTTCAATCATATCAGGTGAACTGTTTAGAAATTACATCACTTTTTGTACACAGTCCCTCCATTTTAGGGGACCAAAAGTATTGGGTTAAATTCACTTATGTGTATTAAAGTAGTCAAAAGTTTAGTATTTGGTCCCTTATTCCTAGCACGCAAGGATTACATTAAGCTTGTGACTCCTCAAACTTGTACGCATTTGCAGTTTGTTTTGGTTGAGTTTCAGATTATTTTGGGCCCAAATAATGAATCCAGCAAATATGTAGAGTCACATGCTTAATGTAGTCATTGCAGAGAGAAAGAGCGAAAGAGAGAGAAAGAGCGTAAGAGAGAGAGAAAGAGAAAGATAGAGAAAGAGAGAGAGAGAGAGAGAAATAGAGAAAGAGAGAGAGAGAAAGAGAGAGAGAAAGAGAGAGAGAAAGAGAAAGAGAGAAAGAGAAAGAGAAAGAGAGAAAGAGAGAGAAAGAGAGAAAGAGAGAGAGAGACAAAGAGAAAGAGCGAGAGAGAGAGAGAGAGAGAGAGAGAGAGAGAGAAAGAGAGAGAGAGAAAGAGAGAGACAGAGAGAGACAGAGAGAGAGAGAGACAGAGAGAGAGAGAGACAGAGAGAGAGAGAGAGCAGTGTTAAAGATGTAGGATCTTTGCAATGCAGAACATTCACAATAAGTCGTTTATTGCTGCAGGGTTATTTTCCTGCTGTAGCAAACTGTCTCAAAGTAAGATCCTACATCTGTATACAGTTCTTGAGGTCTTGTGTGGATGGAGCTGCTCATCTATTATACAGTATGTATGCTAAATCAGGGCTTTTCCTTTACAGTCATGTCATTAGCTTGGACTGTTATTGGCTTCAAGGGAGAAGCCAGGCCATAACAAGAATGCAGAGAAGGTGAAAACAAAATAAATCTATCTAACCCTCAGAGTATACTGGAGCAGACGTTTCTGCATGGGCCCATCTCGAGTGAATTTCCCCCTAACAGCAGACACTCTTCCAGGCCTCTCACCCTCTCTATCTATCCGAGGGGTTAGAGGAAGAGGACGGGAGGGAGGGAGGCAGGGACAGGCGAGATTAAGATGTCATGATAGGGATGGCAGACACTCTCAGTCAAAATGCTCAGTATCTAACTAAATCTTCATGTTACGAACAGGAAGGCAGGATGGCCGAATGGTTGTGTAAGTTGAATGAGTCATTTAACTTAACCATAAAATGTGTCTTTCCACTTAACTCTGAAATTCCCCTTTACTCTAAAATGTGAGTTTCAACTTCACTGTTAAATAGAGAAAAGGTCAAAAAAATATCAAAAGAAGATTTCGCCTTATAACATGAAACTATTGGAGCTCAAAGACTCTTCCTCTTCCAATATGTTTTAGGACCACTTGATGAGTATATAACCAAAACTTACAGGAGATGTTGTTAGTCGCAGTATCGAACCATTCTTTATGTCACTGCGATTCTGCGGTGACAACAAAAGGGACAACTTTGAGGTGTGATTTCAAACTTAACATCTATACAATACACACAGTTTTACTGTTGAGTTGGAACATTAAAATCAATATGCTTATTACCATTGTTTAGTCCAATATGACAGAGATAACAAGAAAGTAGATGCCAACCTTTTCCGTGATGTAGAAATTAGTGGAATCAGCATTTTGCAGAGCAAAGTTTTCGTGGTTCCCCAAAGACCATCTGAAAACGAAAATGTAAAACAAAATACTTCTGAACTTTGAAATGAAAGAACACTGCATCTCTCAATGACAGAGAAACACTTAGACCCAAGAGCCTTTTTATTTAAACGCAGCACAGAAATGCATAAATATGAGCATTTCTATTAAGGTTATGACAGACAGACAGACGGACAGACGGACAGACAGGGGGAGAGGGAGAGAAAGAGAAAGAGAGAAAGAGAGAAAGAGAGAGGGAGAGAAAGAGAGAGAGAGGGAGAGAAAGAGAGAGGGAGAGAAAGAGAGAGAGAGAGAAAGATAGAGAGAGAGAGAGAAAGATAGAGAGAGAGAGAGAGAAAGAGATAGAGAGAGAGAGAGGGAGAGAAAGAGAGAGAGAGGGAGAGAAAGAGAGAGCGCGAGAGAAAGAAAAACATTTCCTTACCCTTCGCACACTTCTTTTATAATGGCCGAGAGGGGCTTTTTCTGAGAAAAGAAGAATGAGTAATCAGAAACAACAGTTCATCCTCATTAGAACACAAGGACCTTTAAGGACAGCTACTTCAAATGGAAGTGGGGGAACATTGACTTTATCGGAGAAGGATATGGTAGAAATGCACTGCTCGGGAACAACTACTTTATATAACATTAAAGGAGATTCAGATAGAACCAGAGAGGATTCTTCAGAGAACATTTTAACTAGCCTGGTCCCAGATCTGTTTGTGCGGTCTTTCCAAATCCTATGTTCATTATCACGCCAGTTGGCAAGATGGCAACAACAGATCTGGGACCAGTCTATGTTTATAACATCATGCAGGGTGGAGTGGTACAGCTTTAGTGGTCAGTGGTTAAGGATCTGGACAGCCAGGTCTAAGTTCCAAACGGCACCCTTTCCCCTACATAGTGGACTACTTTTGACCAGGGCCTATAAAGCTCTAGTCAAAAGTAGTGCACGATGTAGGGAATAGAGTTCTGTTTGGGATGCACTTCATATGTTCTGCTGTTGAATCAACAACCATCTGTACATCATTATAGTTCCATAAAATATTTAAAATGGTATTGTGTACAGCTATAAAGTCTCTCTCCAGACAGAGGGAACAAGGGAGGGAGTGGTGTTGTCTGTTATGGAACGACTGTGACAGCCAGTATTAACTCTCTCTACTGCAGTGTTCCCCATTCCTCTGAGAGTGTACTGCAGGGAAGAGGGGGCACTCTGTAACACTGCATGCACACACACACACACACACACACACACACCTCTTCTCTCCCTATCCTCCTGTACCCTTACCAAGGCTTCAAGCAGTTCTATTCCTCCCTCGCTCAGTCGCTCTACCTCCCCCTCCCTCTACCTGCCCCCTCCCTCACTCTACAGCCCCTCCCTCTCACTCTACCCCCCCACCCTACCTCCCCCTCCCCTCTCTTTCTCTCTACCTCCCCCCCTCTCTCTCCTTACCTCCCCCTCTCTCCCCACCCCCTCCCCCTCTCTCTACCTCCCCCACCCTCTCTCACTCTACCTCCTCCCTCTCTCTCTCCCCTAACCCCCCTCTCCACCTCCCCCACCCCTCTACCTCTCTCAACCTTGCTACCTCCTCCCTCTCGCTACCTCCTCCTTCTCTCTACCTCGCTACCTCCTCCCTCTCTTTACCTCGCTACCTCCTCCCTCTCTCTACCTCGCTACCTCCTCCCTCGCTCTACGTCGCTACATCATCCCTCGCTCTACCTCGCTACATCATCCCTCTCTCTACCTCGCTACCTCCTCCCTCTCTCTACCTCGCTAAACTCCTCCCTCTCTCTACCTCGCTACCTCCTCCTTCTCTCTACCTCCTCCCTCTCTCTACCTCACTACCTTCTCCTTCTCTCTACCCCGTTACCTCCTCCCTCTCTCTACCTAGCAAACCTCCTCCCTCTCTCTACTTCGTTGCCTTCTCCTTCTCTCTACCTCACTACTTTCTCCTTCTCTCTACCTCGCTACCTCTTTCCTCTCTCTACCTCGCTACCTCTTTCCTCTATCTCCTCCCTCTTTCAACCTCGCTACCTCCTCCCTCTTTCAACCTCGCTACCTCCTCCCTCTTTCAACCTCGCTACCTCCTCCCTCTTTCAACCTCGCTACCTCCTCCCTCTTTCAACCTCGCTACCTCCTCCCTCTTTCAACCTCGCTACCTCCTCCCTCTTTCAACCTCGCTACCTCCTCCCTCTTTCAACCTCGCTACCTCCTCCCTCTTTCAACCTCGCTACTCCTCCCTCTTTCAACCTCGCTACCTCCTCCCTCTTTCAACCTCGCTACCTCCTCCCTCTTTCAACCTCGCTACCTCCTCCCTCTTTCAACCTCGCTACCTCCTCCCTCTTTCAACCTCGCTACCTCCTCCCTCTTTCAACCTCGCTACCTCCTCCCTCTTTCAACCTCGCTACCTCCTCCCTCTTTCAACCTCGCTACCTCCTCCCTCTTTCAACCTCGCTACCTCCTCCCTCTTTCAACCTCGCTACCTCCTCCCTCTTTCAACCTCGCTACCTCCTCCCTCTTTCAACCTCGCTACCTCCTCCCTCTTTCTACCTCGCCTCTCTCTACCTCGCTACCTCCTCCCTCTCTCTACCTCCTCCCTCTCTCTACCTCGCTACCTCCTCCCTCTCTCTACCTCGCTACCTCCTCCCTCGCTACCTCCTCCCTCTCTCTACCTCGCTACCTCCTCCCTCTCGCTACCTCCTCCCTCTCGCTACCTCCTCCCTCTCGCTACCTCCTCCCTCTCGCTACCTCGCTACCTCCTCCCTCTCGCTACCTCGCTACCTCCTCCCTCTCGCTACCTCCTCCTTCTCTCTACCTCGCTACCTCCTCTTTCTCTCTACCTCGCTACCTCCTCCTTCTCTCTACCTCGCTACCTCCTCCCTCTCTACCTCCTCCCTCTCTACCTCGCTACCTCCCCCTCTCTCTCTACCTCCTCCCTCTCTCTACCTCCCTACCTCCCCCTCTCTCGCTACCTCTCCCCTCTCTTTACCTCGCTACCTCCCCCTCTACCTCACTACCTCTCTCTCTTGCCCTACCTCCCCCCTCTCTCTCTACCTCCCCACTCTCTATCGGTCTTGCTATCACCCCCCTCTATCTCTACCTCCACCCTCTCTCTCCCTGTCTAGAGCATCCTCACCAGCCTCTCAGAGCTACAGTAGCTATTTCTCTCTCTTTAGCATGTGCTGTACACAGATCAATTCTCAGACACTAAAAAACAAATGTTTGGGTAGAGCAGCAGAGTTACACACACACACACACAGTGTTGCTATGTGATAGAGAGGCAGCAGCTCACTCTGTAGAGGCTCTAGTCTCAATGAGCTCCAGAGCACTGAGCTCGCTGCTAGTCTCAATGGGCTCCAGAGCACTGAGCTGGCTGCTAGTCTCAATGGGCTCCAGAGCACTGAGCTGGCTGCTAGTCTCAATAAGCTCCAGAGCAGTGAGCTGGCTGCTCGTCTCAATGGGCTCCAGAGCACTGAGCTGGCTGCTCGTCTCAATGGGCTCCAGAGCACTGAGCTGGCTGCTTTAACACATTCATTGGGTGACTCAGTCAGCAATAGAGGCAGGCAGGAATATTCTGCAGGGCCTAGGCTGCAAACAGAGGCCACACAGAGGAGAGAAAGAGGGAGGAGAGGGGAGGGAGGAGAGTCGAGAGAGGGAGGAAGAGAAAGAAGTGTGGGCATGTTTTCACAGTTAAAACAGC
The DNA here is from genome assembly GCF_013265735.2 of Oncorhynchus mykiss. Taxonomy (NCBI): domain Eukaryota; kingdom Metazoa; phylum Chordata; class Actinopteri; order Salmoniformes; family Salmonidae; genus Oncorhynchus; species Oncorhynchus mykiss. Next base: position 17,580,983 of record NC_050572.1, read on the forward strand.
TTGGCTGAAAATGCATGCATCTCTCAGTAGCACCTAACTCCATGACAGTGTACATTGTCAGTAACAGAGTAACAATTACATTTACAGAGATGATATACCTAGAGGTGTAATTTGTGCTATAGGTGTCTCACATTTCACATCGAACGTGTGACAGGACACCTTGTGTACATTGCCCTTTACATCAGTGGATGTGTACATTATAATCCACAACAAAGGATTACTGTGCTGTGTTGCAGCCACCCAGGGTAAACTACTAGCTCAGGGGTACAGTAGGAGATAGAGGTGAAATAGAGGTGACAAACCCTGATCCTGACTGATTTCTGCATTACCTTGATGGTTGCATCCCAAATGGCACCCTATGAGTCCTGGTCAAATGTCGTGCACAATAAAGGGAATAGAGTACCATTTGGGATGCACACTAGGTGAATTCTTCATCTTCCTAACCACTGAGAGCCATTGACGGCAGGAGTGCATTCATGTATTTGTACTGCTCTAATTACGTTGGTAACCAGTTTATAATAGCAATAAAGCTCTGGGGTTTGTGGTATATGGCCAATATACCACAGCTAACGGCTGTATCCAGGCACTCCACATTGTGTTTTGGATAAGAATAGCCCTTAGCCGTGGTATATTGGCCATATACCACACCCCCTCCTGCCTTATTGCTTAATTATAACATAACATTATTAAGCCTTGTCCTGGACTAAAAAGCATGCTCAATTGAGAATCTAGGTCCGGAAAACTAGGCTCTATGAGTGCAACTGACGTCTGCACTAATCTGAGTCAGGCAAAGGACTAGCAATGCGTAGGATTGTCACCAATGGTTTTGAGACAATAGGTGAAAGTAGTACTGGGCAGCTTATTGGGAAATTGGCCCCTCTTTTTCATCGGGCACTGACCTGGTCTATCTCCATGAGCTTTGGGAAGGCCCCCGGCCACTCGATGGCCACCTTGACGATATCGGAGGGCGGTGGCATGATGGCGGTGGAGGGGGTGTGGAGGTGCCTCTCACTGTCTCACTGCTGAAGAGCTCTCATCCAAACCTGGAGGGAGAGAAACAGACAGAGGAGGTCATGTTAGTGAATGGACAGCATAGAGTAGAACAGACTACAATAGATTAGAATAGAATTCATAACAACCTCAGCAGGTGTTGCTCCTGAACCCAACCTCAGCAGGGGTTGCTCCTGAACCCAACCTCAGCAGGTGTTGCTCCTGAACCCAACCTCAGCAGGTGTTGCTCCTGAACCCAACCTCAGCAGGTGTTGCTACTGAACCCAACCTCAGCAGGTGTTGCTCCTGAACCCAACCTCAGCAGGTGTTGCTACTGAACCCAACCTCAGCAGGTGTTGCTCCTGAACCCAACCTCAGCAGGTGTTGCTACTGAACCCAACCTCAGCAGTTGTTGCTACTGTACCCAACCTCAGCAGTTGTTGCTCATGAACCCAACCTCAGCAGTTGTTGCTACTGAACCCAACCTCAGCAGGTGTGGCTAATGAACCCAACCTCAGCAGGTGTGGCTAATGAACACAACCTCAGCAGTTGTTGCTCCTGAACCCAACCTCAGCAGGTGTTGCTACTGAACCCAGCCTCAGCAGCTTATCTCCAGTGGCCAGGTTGTGTGTCGTGCTTGGCTCTTGGTGATGAGAGCAGCGGTGTGACATACATGGCAGGCAGCATCAGAGGTGTTACAGGCTTGAGGAGCATTAGCAGGCAAGGACATACAATTCCACATATACACCTCGCAGACAGACACATAGAGAGAGAGAGAGAGGGGGAGAGAGAGAGAAAGGGGGAGAGAGAGAGAGGGAGAGAGAAAGGGGGGGAGAGAGAGAGAGAGAGAGAGAGAATTATATCTTCCCTGGCTTTCTAAGACAAGACTGGTTAAGCTGCTGTCTCCACTCAGAGAAGTCCAGAGGACCGGACAGACTTCTGAGGCAGGCAGCACTTCCTAGTGTTGGGCGGTATCCAGATTTTCAGATTTTCATACAGTCGTACCATTTCTGTACCATACAGGGATATACAGTATTAGCTAGCAAGTGGCGCTATTATTATTTTTTATTATATAAAACAATTATATACATTACCAGTCAAAGGTTTGTCCACACCTACTCATTCAAGTGTTTTTCTTTATTTTGACTATTTTCTACATTGTAGAATAATAGTGAGACATCAAAACTATGAAATAACACATATGGAATAAAGTAGTAACCCATTTATTTTTCAACAAATCAAAATATATTTAGATTTTAGATTCTACAAAGTAGCCACCTTTTAACTTGATGACAACTTCGCACACTCTTCGCATTCTCTCAACCAGCTTCACATGGAATGCTTTTCCAACTGTCTTGAAGGAGTTCCCACATATGCTGAGCACTTGTTGGCTGCTTTTCCTTCACTCAGCGGTCCAACTTATCCCAAACCATTTCAATTGGGTTGAGGTCAGGTGATTGTGGAGGCCAGGTCATCACTCTCCTTTGTCAAATAGCCTGTAAACAGCCTGGAGGTGTGTTGGGTCATTGTCATGTTAAAAAACGAATGATGGTCCCACTAAGCGCAAACCAGATAAGATGGCGTAACGCTGCAGAATGCTGTGGCAGCCATGCTGGTTAAGTGTGCTTCCAATTCTAAATAAATCACTGACAGTGTTTCCAGCAAAGCAATGCCAAACCATCACACCTCCTCCTCCATGCTTCATGGTGGGAACCACACATGCGGAGATCATCTCTTCACCTACTCTACATTTCACAAAGACACAGCGGTTGGAACCAAAAATCTCAAATTTGGACTTATCAGACCAAAGGACAGATTTCCACTGGTGTAATGTCCACTGCTCGTGTTTCTTGACCCAAGCAAGTCTCTTCTTATTATTGATGTCCTTTAGCAGTGGTTTCTTCACAGCAATACGAGCATGAAAGCCTGATTCACACAGTCTCCTCTGAACATTTGATGTTGAGGTGTGTCTGTTACTTGAACACCATGAAGCATTTATTTGGGCTGCAATTTCTGAGGCTGGTTTGAACTTATCCTCTGCGGCAGAGGTAACTCTGGGTCTTCCTTTCCTGTTGTGGTCATCATGAGAGCCAGTTTCATCATGGTGCTTGATAGTTTTTGCGACTGCACTTGAAGACACTTTCAAAGTTCTTGAAATTCTCCAGATTGACTGACCTTCATGTCTTAAATGTAATGGACTGTCATTTCTCTTTGCTTATTTGAGTTGTTCTTGCCATAATATGACTTAATCTTTTACCAAATAGGGCTATCTTCTGTATACCAACCCTACCTTCTCAAAACAACTGATTGGCTAAAAGGCATTAAGGAAAGAAATTCCACAAATTCACTACTAACAAGGCGGACCTGTTAATTGAAATGCATTCCAGGTGACTACCTCATGAAGCTGGTTGAGAGAATGCCAAGAGTGTGCAAAGCTGTCATCAACGCAAAGGGTGGCTACTTTGAAGAATCTCAAATATAACATATTTTTTGATTTGTTTAACATTTTCTGGGGTTACTACATGATTCAATGTGTTATTTCATAGTTTTGATGTCTTCACTATTATTCTACAATGTATACAAATAGTAAAAGTAAAGAAAAACCCTTGAATGAGTAGGTGTGTCCAAACTTTTGACTGGTACTTATACTGTATATACAACAAACAAAATCCACATTTTTTTACGTTACAGCCTCATATTAAAATTGATTAGATTATTGTTTTCCCTCATAAACCTACAAACATTACCCCATAATGACAAAAAAATGATAATGAAAATATCACATTTACATAAGTATCCAGACCCTTTACTCAGTACTTTGTTGAAGCACCTTTGACAGCGATTACAGCCTTGAGTCTTCTTGGGTATGATGCTGCAAGCTTGGCACACCTTTATTTGGGGAGTTTCTCCCATTCTTCTCAGGAGATACTTTCAAGTTATGTCAGTTTGGATGGGGAGCATCGCTGCACAGCTATTTTTAGGTCTCTCCAGAGATGATCGGGTTCAAGTTTGGGCTCTGGCTGGGCCACTCAAGGACATTGAGAATTGTCCCGAAGCCATTCCTGTGTTGTCTTGGCTGTGCGCTTAGGGTCGTTGTTCTGTTGTCGCTGTACTTTTCTCCATTCCATCTTTTACTGAGGAGTGGTTTCCATCTACCATAAAGGCCTAACTGGTGGAGTGCTGCAGAGATGGTTGTCCTTCTAGGAGGTTCTCCCATCTCAACGGAGAAGCTCTGAAGCTCTGTCAGAGGAAACATCAGAATCGTGGTCACCTGTCTGACCAAGGCACTTCTCCCCGAATGCTCAGTTCAGCCAGCTCAAGGAAAAGTCTTGGTGGATACAAACTTCTTCCATTTAAGAATGATGGAGGGCACTGTGTTCTTGGGGACCTTCAATTCTGCAGACATTTTTTGGTACCCTTCCCTATATCTGTGCTGACACAATCCTGTCTCTGAGCTCTACGGACAATTCCTTCGACCTCATGGCTTGGTTTTTGCTCTGATATGCACTGTCAACTGTGGAACTTTATATAGACAGGTGTGTGCCTTTCCAAATCATGTACAATCAATCGATTGGACTCCAATCAAGTTGTAGAAATATCTTAAGGATGATCAATGGAAATAGGATGCACCTGAGCTTAATTTCGAGTCTCATAGCAAAGGGTCTGAATACTTATGTAATAAGGTATCAGTTTTTTATTTTTAACACGATTACATTTTTTTTAATAAGTCTATAACGCAACACAATTTGGACAAATGGAATGGGTCTGAATAGTTTAAATATATACAGTTGAAGTCTGAAGTTTACATACACTTAGGTTGGAGTCATTAAAACTCGTTTTTCAACCACTCCACAAATTTCTTGTTAACAAACTATAGTTTTGGCAAGTCGGTAAGGACATCTACTTTGTGCATGACACAAGTAATTTTTCCAACAATTGTTTACAGACAGATTATTTCACTTATAATTCACTGTACCACAATTCCAGTGGGTCAGAAGTTTACGTAAACTTAGTTGACTGTGCCTTTAAACACTTTGCAAAAGTCAAGTAAATTATGTCATGGCTTTAGAAGCTTCTGACAGGCTAATTGACATCATTTGAGTCAATTGGAGGTGTACCTGTGGATGCATTTCAAGGCTTAACGATGGCTTAACGACAACAAAGTCAAGGTATTGGAGCGGCCATCACAAAGCCCTGAACTCAATCCTATAGAAAATTTGTGGGCAGAACTGAAAAAGCGTGTGCGAGCAAGGAGACCTACAAACTGACTCAGTTACACCAGCTCTGTCAGGAGGAATGGGCCAAAATTCACCCAACTTATTGTGGGAAGCTTGTGGAAGGCTCCTCGAAACGTTTTGAAACAAGTTTAAAAAATTAAAGGCAATGCTACCAAATACTAATTGAGTGTATGTAAACTTCTGACCCACTGGGAATGGGATGAAAGAAATAAAAGCTGAACTAAATCATTCTCTCTAGTGGTGATCCTAACTGACCTAAGACAGAGAATTTTTACTCTGATTAAATGTCAGAAATTGTGAAAAAAAGGAGTTTAAATATATTTGGCTAAGAGGTATGTAAACTTCCGACTTTAACTGTATATATTTGTACAACAACAAAAAAAGACAAAATAAAACAAAATTATATATATAATTTAATGAAAATTGTTTTATGTTTCATAAAATAAAACATACAATTATATATATATGTATTTTTTGTTGTTGCTCAAAACAATTTAGGCAACAAGGATCTTGATCGAGGAGGGGATTGAATGTCTCTGCTGTAACCAAGAAGCTTGAACTTGACATCTAGCCACTTAGATAACTAAATGCATAGCTGGAGTCCTGAGCTGGATATAATTTATTTGACACATGTTAGATTTCTTATAGACATAATTCACTTATAGTAAAAGCAGTGGCATTGCACTACTTTTGGCCCCCAATCCATTGGTCCTGGTCAGAAGTAGTGCACTATATAGATCACACACTACTAGGGAGCCATTTGGGGTACAGACACTGTAGATATACAAAAAAAACAGCAAAGCAACACCATGTATTATTCAGGACTTCTGTCTGGATCTTGATGGCTTGGACCATCTTCACTCCTGGATGAGAAGCTCCTTTACATATTTAATCCTCTTTCATAATACATGGATCCAGTCTCAGGGTCGACTCAAGGGTGGCGTCCCAAATACCACTCTATTCCCTATGAGGTGCACTACTTTAGACCAGGGTCCAGTATAGAGCTCTGGTCAAAAGTAGTGTACTATATAGTGAAAAGGGTCCCGGGGCTCTGGTCTAATGTAATGCACTATAAAGGGAATAGGGTGTCATTTGGGACGCAAGCAAAGAACACATCTCGATGGCTGCACTAGAGAATAGGGTGCCATTTCAGACACTGCCAATGTATGTAGCCTTTGTGTCTCTCGCTCCCCATGCACTGTTTATTCTTAAGACAGTAGTCATGTCATCTGGCTGGTCTGGTGTGGTGTTGTGTGACTGAGTGACTCACCCCAAAATAAATAAGCACAGCCCTTGTTCAGGGCCTGTTGCCATGGGAGCCATGACTTCAGTAGACACTAGCTAGCTGCATCTTTATTTCCATCCAGGGTGTGTCACACAGTCACCTTTTCTTTGTTGTGACATGAACTTCCCAAAATTCATAAAAACCAAAAGCATTATTTTTTTGCGATATTAAAATAAGGGACATTTTGGACTCGGTTTAAACATTGGAGTGTATGTATAATGAGAACTTTGAGGAACTTTGCCTTCAGTGTGTGTGTGAGTCCTTCCAGACCTGCAGCTGTCCGTATTGTGTTGATGAAACCAGGCTCCTCACTAAAAACACACTCTCTCTCTCGCTCTCTCTGTCCGTTCATGCCTCTCCCTTCTTTAGGCTCATTCAGAGAAAATTGTGTTTTGTCCTCTGTTCTAGGAAAGAGGAAAGGGAGGGAGGCGGAGAGAGAAAGACAGAACACAGGAGGCAAAAATAGAAGAGCATTGTCTTGATGAGCACAAGCTGCCCTTTTCACTTTGGGTATAGGAGCATAGCGACACGCACGCACACCACAACTCATCTTCAGGAGGATGCGCGCGCACGCACACCAAAACTCATCTTCAGGAGGACGCGCACCGAAGCAATAGTGCCTTCCCTTTGTAAACAGAATGATGCATCAACACTGCCTTTAGTGTTATAAGATGACCGTTTTCACATACAGGCAGAAAACTAGAGCCTTCGTGGGAGTGATGTGTTTATTTATAGATATACAGAAAACTAGAGCCTTCGTGGGAGTGATGTTTATTTATAGATTTACAGAAAACATCACTAGAGCCTTCATTGGAGTGATGTGTTTATTTATATACAGGAAACTAGAGCCTTCGTGGAAGTGATGTGTTTATTTATAGATATACAGAAATCAAAGCGTCTTCGTGGGAGTGATGTGTTCATCTATAGATATACAGAATACTAGAGCCTTCGTGGGAGTGATGTGTTCATCTATAGATATACAGAATACTAGAGCCTTCGTTGGAGTGATGTGTTCATCTATAGATATACAGAATACTAGAGCCTTCGTGGGAGTGATGTGTTCATCTATAGATATACAGAATACTAGAGCCTTCGTGGGAGTGATGTGTTCATCTATAGATATACAGAATACTAGAGCCTTCGTGGGAGTGATGTGTTCATCTATAGATATACAGAATACTAGAGCCTTCGTGGGAGTGATGTGTTCATCTATAGATATACAGAAATCAAAGAAGCAGCAAAGCAAGATAAACTGTGTGTTTTCGTGCGCAAGCGAGTGTTTGTGCATTTGCATGTGTGAGCTCTGGTCAAAAGTAGTGAACTATATAGGGAATAGGGTGCCATCTGGGATGCAGGACCCCATCATCCTTCCTCTCTCATCACAGAGGGATATGGTAAACAGTAACTCTAGTGGAGGGGATTCTTGGTAGAGGAGAGGGGTAGTCAGGGCTGCCAGGAACACTGGAATTCTGCTCTGGGTTAACTTATAGGCTGCACTGGGCTACACAGCAGTAAGCCAATCAAGATTCACTATGTGTGTATGTGTTACCCTGGAGGAGGTAGTTTTATTTTTCTCCACTTTACAATGCAAATTGTGGATTGTTATAGAGCAAACGGTTGTGAAAGGTGATCATGTCCTTAAGCCTCGGTAATATGTAGACCATACAAAACAGCTCTGCCAGAGAGGATAACTACAGAGACACGAGAGGGCAAGTCTCTCTCTCCCTGTCTTTATAGAAAACATTAGGGATAGAAATGTAATCTGAGAGACACTTGCAGCAAGGAGGTCACACCACTAAAGTGACCCGTTACTCCACTGGGTTATTATGGACTCGGAAAGAGTGAAATTGCACCCCCCCAAAAATCACAAATCACCTCAAGGACCTGAAAATCAATCTCACGCCAGAAGGTCACAACTGGGAGAACAAAGGCATCAACAAAGGAGGCGGTAAAGAGAGAGAAGGATTTGATTTGTTGGACAGCAGAAAGTGTCGGGTTTCTGCTCAAATATTTATGAGGAAACATAAGAAGTCTTGTCCTCTGCAGAGAGGAAGGAAGCCGATAGAAAGTGGAAGAGAGAGGGGAGGGAGGGAGGACAAGAGAGAAAAGAGAAAGGAAAGAGGAGTGAACCTGTACACCCATATTGAAAAACAAAAATTGAATCAAAATCTAATTTTATTTGTCACATGCACCGAATACAACAGTGAAATGCTTACTTACTAGCCCATAACCAACGATGCAGAAAATACCTAAAAAAAAGTAAGAGGGAAAAGTAGCAAATAATTAAAGAGCAGCAGTAAAATAACAATAGCGAGGCTATGTACAGAGACAATGTGCGGGGGCACTGGTGTCGAGGTAATTGAGGTAAAATGTACTTATAGGTAGATTTATTAAAGTGACTATGCATAGATAATAACAGAGTAGCAGCTACGTAGAAATGGGGGGGGGGGGGGGGGGCAATGCAAAGAGTCTGGGTAGCCATCTGATTATATGTTCAGGAGTCTTTTGGCTTGGGGGTAAGGCTGTTAAGAAGCCTTCCTCAACGTGATCAAGACAAAAGGAGTTGATTGTGGACTACAGGAAAAAGGAGGACCGAGCACGCCCCAATTCTCATTGACGGGGCTGTAGTGGAGCCGTTTGAGACCTCCAAGTTCCTTGGTATCCACATCACCAACAAACTAACATGGTCCAAGCACACCAAGACAGTCGCGTAGTCTGCTCATGCTTTGTTGATTTCAAAAAAGCTTTAGATACAATTTGGCACAAGGGTCTGCTATATAAACTGATGGAAAGTGGTGTTGGGGGGTGTTTCCTCAGAGCTGTGGAGTGAGACAGGGATGCAGCTTCAACATATACACTATAAGGCACTGAATAAATATATAAAAGCAACATGCAACAATTTTAAGGATTTTAATGAGTCACAGTTAATTGAAGGAAATCAGTCAATTTAAATAAATAAATAAATTAGGCCACATGACTGGGAATACAGATATACATCTGTTGGTCACAGATATCTTTAAAAAAAATTAGGGGCGTGGATCAAAAAACCAGTCAGTATCCGGTGACCACCATTTGCCTTATGCAGTGTGACATCTCCTTCGTATAGAGTTAATCAGCCTGTTGATTGTGGCCTGTGGAATGTTGTCCCACTCCTCTTCAATAGCTGTGCGAAGTTGCTGGATATTGGTGGGAACTGGAACACGCGGTCTCACACGTCGATCCAGAGCATCCCAAACTTGCTCAAATGGGTGATATGTCTGGTGAGTATCAAGGCCATAGAAGAACTGGGATATTTTCAGCTTCCAGTAATTGTGAACAGATCCTTGCGACATGGGGCTGTGCATTATCGTGTTGGTGGTGAATGAATGGCACAACATTGGGCCTCAGTATCTCGTCACGTTATCGCTGTGCATTCAAATTGCCATCGATAAAATGCAATGGTGTTTGTTGTCCGAAGCTTATGCCTTCCCACATCATAACCCCACCATGGAAAACTCTGTTCACAACGTTGACATCAGCAAACCGCTCACCCACATGACGCCGTACTGCCCAGTACAGTTGAAACCGGTACAGTTTAATCTGTGAAGAGCAGACTTCTCCAGCATGCAGGTGGACATGGAAGGTGAGCATGGTTACGACTCCGAACTGCAGATATGTCTAGACCCTGGTGAGGATGACGAGCACACAGATGAGCTTCCCTGAGACGGTTTCTGACAGTTTGTGCAGAAATTCCTCAGTTGTGCAATCCCATAGTTTCATCAACTGCCAGGGTGGCTGGTCTCAGACAATCCCGCAGGTGAAAAAGCCAGATACGGAGGTCCTAGGTTGGCATGGTTACACGTGGTCTGCGGTCGTGGGGCCGGTTGGACGTACTGCCAAATGATCTAAAACTACGATGGAGAGAAATGGTAGAGAAATTAACATTAAATTATCTGGCAAAAGCTCTGGTGGACATTCCAGCAGTCAGCATGCCAATTGCATGCTCACTCAAAACCTGAGACATCTGTGGTATTGTGTTGTGTGATAAAACTGCACATTTCAGAGTAGCATTTTATTGTCTCCAGCACAAGGTGCACCTGTACCATGATATACCACACCTGTCAGGTGGATGGATTATCTTGGCAAAGGAGAAATTTTACATCCCTGTTGGTGAACAAGAAATTGTGCACAGAATGAGAGAAATAAGCTTTCTGTGAGTATGGAGCATTTCTGGGAAATTTTATTGCAGCTTATCAGACATGGGACCAACACTTTATGTTGTGTTTATATTTCTGTTCAGTGTATACAGTGCATTTGGAAAGTACTCAAACCCCTTGACATTTTCCACATTTTGTTATGTTACAGCCTTATTCTAAAATGTAATAAAAAGTTTAATCTCATCAATGTACACACAATACTCCATAATGAGAAAGAAAAGACAGCTTTTATAGACATTTTTGCAAATGTATAAAATAAAATAAAAACTGAAATAAGTATTCAGACCCTTTACTCGGTACTTTGTTGAAGCATCTTTGACAGTGATTACAGCCTTGAGTCCCCTTGGGTAAAGCTACAAGTTTGGCACACCAGTATTTGGGGAGTTTCTCCCATTATTCTCTGCAGATCCTCTCAAGTTCCGTCAGGTTGGATGGAGAGCATCGCTGCACAGCTGTTTTCATGTCTCTCCAGAGATGTTTGATTGGGTTGGTCCAGGCTCCTGCTTGGCCACTCAAGGACTTGTCTCAAAGCCACTCCTGCGTTGTCTTGGCTGTGCGCTTAGGGTCAGTTAAAATATTTAATTATATATATATATATATTCCCCTTTATTTTACCAGGTAGGCTAGTTGAGAACAAGTTCTAATTTACAACTGCGACCTGGCAGTTGTCCTGTTGGAAGGTGAACCTTCACCCCAATCTGAGATCCTGAGCAATCTGGAGCAGATTGTCATAAAGGATCTCTCTGTACTTTGCTTCGTTCATCTTTCCCTCAATCCTGACTAGTCTCCCAGTCCCTGCTGAAGAAAAACACCTCCACAGCATGATGCTGCCACCACCATGCTTCACCGTAAGGATGGTGCCAGGTTTCCTCCAGATGTGACGCTTTGCATTCAGGTCAAGGTTTCAACAGACCAGAGAATTTTGTTTCTCAAGGTCAAAGTTCTTTAGGTGCCCTTTGGAAAACTCCAAGCAGGATGTCATGTGCTTTTGTAGCCTAGTGGTTAGAGTGTTGGGCCAGTAACAGAAAGGTTGCTCGATCGAATCCCCGAGCTGACAAGGTAAAAATCTGTCATTCTGCCCATGAGCAAGGCAGTTAACCCACTGTTCCCCGGGCGCTGAAGACATGGATATCGATTAAGGCAGCCCCCCCACACCTCTCTGATTCAGAGGGGTTGGGTTAAATGCGGAAGACACATTTCAGTTGAAGGCATTCAGTTGTACAACTGACTAGGCATCCTCTTTTCCCCCTTTTACTGAGGATTGGCTTCCACCTGGCCTGATTGGTGGAGTGCTGCAGAGAATGTTCTCACATCTCCACAGAGGATCTCTAGAGCTCTGTCAAAGTGACCATCGTGTTCTTGGACACCTCCCTGACCAAGGCCCTTCTCCCCCGATTGCTCAGTTTGGTCAGGCGGACCACTCAAGGAAGAGTCTTGGTGGTTCCAAGCTTCTTCCATTTAAGAATGATGGAGGCCACTGTGTTCTTGGGGATGTTTTGGTAAACTTCCCCAGATCTGTGCCTCGACACAATCCTGTCTCGGAGCTCTAAGGATAATTCCTTCAACCTCATGGCTTGGTTTTTGATCTGACATGTACTGTCAACTGTGGTACCTTATCTACACAGGTGTGCACCTTTACAAATAATGTCCAATCAATTGAATTTACCACAGGTGGACTCCAATCAAGTTATTGAAACACCTCAAGGATGATCAATGGAAACAGGATGTGCCTTAAATCAATTTCGAGTCTCATAGCAAAGGGTCTGAATACTTATGTAAATAAGACATTTCAGATGTTTTTTTTATTTTTTGCATTTGCAAAAACTTCTAAAACCTATTTTCACTTTGTCATTATCGGGTATTATTTTAGAATAAGGCTGTAACATAACATCTGGAAAAAGTCAAGGGGTCTGAATACTTTCTGAATGCACTGTGTGTCAATGACTTGGCGAGGGCACTTGAACTGTCTGCAGCACCCGGCCTCACCCTACTGGACTTGGAAATCAAATGTCTACTGTTTGCAGATGATCTACTGTTTCTGATCCCAACCAAGAAGGGCCCACAGCAGCACCTATACCTTCTGCACAGACTGTGTCAGTGAATCTTAGTAAGAAAAAATGGTGTTCCAAAAAAGGTCCAGAAGCCAAGAAAATAAATAGATATTCTATCAAGAAACAGTTTCCCTAGAGCACAAAGAATTTCACCTACCTCAGCCAAAACAACACCACCGGTAACTTCCACAAGGCAATGAACAATCTAAGAGACAAGGCAAGAAGGGCCTGAGTCTGACTATGTACAGACTCAGTGAGCATAGCCTTGCTACTGAGAGAGGCCGCTATAGGCAGACCTGGCTCGAGAGAATGCAGGCTTGGTGCACACTGCCCACAAAATGAGGTGGAGACTGAGCTGCACGTCCTAACCTCCTGTCAAATGTATGACCACAGAGCTCCATACTTGCTTTGGCAATGTTAACAAGTTTCCCATGCCAATAAAGCCCCTTTGAATTTTGAGAGAGAGAGAACATGATCTAAAAAAAAAAAGCCCTAAGCTTCACCTCCTATTGGCACTGAAGGTACATCCCGAACGGCACCCTAATCGAAAATAGTATAAAGGGAATAGGTTGCCATTTTGAACACCCCCTGAGAATGAAGAGCGACGAAGCCTGATCCAGCACGTTTCACAGTTCCCACAGCCTGAGCCTACATAATCTATAAATCATGATCAAAAATAGGATGTATGACAGTTTGTGATCAATGTGTCTTAATGCAGAAGCCCAGATGTAATATTGTAATTTTCTACAGTATTACAACTCACCAACACACATCTCACGAACAAACAACATCAGCTACACCAACCCACGCAGCCACAGTCAATCACACTCAATGGCTGAGAACAACACATGCTTGACTTTTTTCTCACTTTTCTTTTTTTTACTTTAGAAAATGAATCCTCTTCAACTTTCCTAAAGGCAGGGAGGGGATTTCTCAGGTGTGACCAGAGGGCACTGGCATCCTGTATGGATTTCAAAAGAGCCTAAACCTTAGTGCTAATCTGACACTTCTACAAAGAGCCTTGGCTCACCAAGGGGCCAGGGTGTGACACCGTGCCACAGACAGCCTATAAAGAAGGCAGGAGCCTTTATCTGTGTAAGAAACAAAAAGGTCATAGAGACATGCACAGCGAGTTATCACCGTCTTCGAGTCTTAGACGGAAAGACACAGAGAGAGAGAAGGGTTGGAAACATACAAATACACTGAAACATCCGCTTCAAAGGTGACGTTAAAAACAGACATACCCCAACACACCAAAACAGAAGCTTGAAGCGAGACACTTTCACAAACCAAGACAGACATGGAGACACACACATATACCACACACACACTTCAAGGCTGCAACGTTCACTTCACAGGCACACTGAAACCTGCCCACGCTCTAGCCATGCTTTCAGTTAGTGTAGGGCGATATACCCTAAAAATAATATCAAAAACATTTTCAAAACATATGGGCCATTCACATTATACAGTACCAAACGTTTGGGCACACCTACTCATTCAAGGGTTTTTCTTTCTTTATTACTATTTTCTACATTGTAGTATAATAGTGAAGACATCAAAACTATGAAATAACACATATGGAATCATGTATTAATCAAATATATTTTATATTTGAGATTCTTCAAGGTTTCCACCCTTTTCCTTGATGACAGCTGTGCACACTCTTGGCATTATCTCAACCAGCTTCATGAGGTAGTCACCTGGAATGCTTTTCAATTAACAGGTGTGCCTTGTTAAAAGTTAATTTGTGGAATTTCTTTCCTTCTTAATGCATTTCAGCCAATCAGTTATGTTGTGACAATGTATGGGTTGGTATACAGAAGATATCCCAATTTGGTAAAAGACCAAGTCCATATTATAGCAAGAAAAGCTCAAATAAGCAAAAAGAGAAACTACAGTCCATCTTTACATTAAGACATGAAGGTCGGTCAATACTGAAAATTTCAAGAACGTTGAAAGTGTCTTCAAGTGCAGTTGCAAAAACCATCAAACACCATGATGAAACTGGCTCTCATGAGGAACGCCACAGGAAAGGAAGACACAGGAAAGGAAGAAAAATAGTTACCTCTGCTACAGAGGACAAGTCCATTAGAGTTACCAGCCTCAGAAACGCTTCAGTGTTTAAGTAACATCAACTCTTCAGAAGAGGCTGTGTGAATCAGGCCTTCCTGGTCAAATTGCTGCAAAGAAACAACTACTAAAGGACACCAATAAGAAGAAGAGACATCCTTAGACCAGTGGAAATCTGCCCTTTGGTCTAATGAGTCCAAAGTCCATTTGTATGATCTCCGCATATGTGGTTCCCACCGTGAAGCATGGAGGAGGTGGTGTGATGGTGTATGGGGTGCTTTGCTGGTGACACTGTCTGTGATTTATTTAGAATTCAAGGCACACTTAACCAGCATGGCTACAACAGCATTCTGCAGCAATTCGCCATCCCATCTGGTTTGCGCTTAGTGGGACTATCAATTGAATTTTCAACAGGACAATGACCCAACACACCTCCAGGCTGTGTAAGGTCTATTTTGGGTCTATTTGACCAAGAAGGAGAGTGATGGAGTGCTGCATCAGATGACCTGGCCTCCACAATCCCCCGACCTCAAACCAATTGAGATGGTCAGGGATGAGTATGATGGCAGAGCGAAGGAAAAGCAGCCAACAACTCCTTCAAGACTGTTTGAAAAGCATTCCCGGTGAAGCTGGTTGAGAGAATGCTAAGAGTGTGCAAAGCTGTCAAAGGCAAAGGGTGGCTACTTTGAAGAATCTCAAATATATTTTGTTTAACACTTTTTTGGTTACTACATGATTCCATATGTGTTATTCCATAGTTTTGATTCTACAATGTCCAAAATAAATGGTACATGTAAATGGTAAGGCTCACACAAATGGTAAATGGACATGACTCCAAAAATACATGAGAACAAGCGGACCTGAATGCCAATGATTCATGGGAGGCATTTGAAATATCTTGCAAAAACATAAATTCCAATTAATCAAATGAATTCGATATATCACCCAGGCCTACTTTCAGTGTCCCCTTTCAGACACCCTGGGAGAGTGTCACACACAAACACACCCGGCCCCAGGGGTGAACTGGGACAAGAATTTGGCCCTGGTATTTTATCCACACCAGCCCACATCGCTGCACCCCCAACATCCTCCCACCCCCCGGCTGGCCAGACCACCATCCATGCACGCGCACTACATCTCTGACTTAGACACAAGCAGCAGCACAACATTGACAGTACAGCATTTCTCAACCATTTCTGTACCAGTGACTGATGAGACATGGTCCTCCTCTTTTTTTACCCAGTTCATGTTTAAAACGAATACAATATGCAGAAACACCACTGGTACAGCTCACCCCTATAACTGTGTCTCAGTCTGGAGATACAGTTATTGGGGTGAGTTGTATCTCCAGACAGAGACACAGTTATAGTGGTGAGTTGTACCTCCAGACAGAGACACAGTTATAGTGGTGAGTTGTACCTCCAGACAGAGACACAGTTATAGTGGTGAGTTGTACCTCCAGACAGAGACACAGCTATAGTGGTGAGTTGTACCTCCAGACAGAGACACAGTTATAGTGGTGAGTTGTACCTCCAGACAGAGACACAGTTATAGTGGTGAGTTGTACCTCCAGACAGAGACACAGTTATAGTGGTGAGTTGTACCTCCAGACAGAGACACAGTTATAGTGGTGAGTTGTACCTCCAGACAGAGACACAGTTATAGTGGTGAGTTGTACCTCCAGACAGAGACACAGTTATAGTGGTGAGTTGTACCTCCAGACAGAGACACAGTTATAGTGGTGAGTTGTACCGCCACACAGGGGTGTCCCTGTTATTATTATTGGGGTCTCTGTCTGGAGGTACAACAGACAATATCAAATATCTTGGTTGTAAAATATTGGCTATTGAGCAGAATATTGAGTGTTGAGAAATAACAATTATACCTACAGAAAGCTGAGGCCTTGCTGTTTTTTCCCCTAATTGGATTTTTACATTTGATATGATCAGAAATGTTCTCTTAAGGCATGGGGGGAAAGGGGAGTGGAAAAAATATATTTTTGTATGTCAATTTCAACCAGCCCAACCAACTAAAAACTGTCCAGCACATCTGTCATTTGCCAGAATTGCCAGATGGCCAATCCGCCCCTGCCGTCACAAGTCTAAAAAGCCTCCCCTACCCTCTGTGGAGGAGGATATTCATTAATGTATGAATGTTTTAGCCTGTAACACACTCCTGTAGTTGGTATTCACACAGAACCACCCACAGTTCCTATAGGAAAAAGCCTGGTAAGAGCTCATTGAAAATGAGATTGCTTCTCTTTGCCCTGTGAAACTGTGCCCACATCTATCCGAGTTCCCCCTGGGTGGTAGACACTGGAGGACAAAACAATGAAAGAAGAAGAGAAATAGGAAGAGTGGGGGGGAACTGGATGGAAAAGTGGCAGAACTGTAAGAAAAGGGAACAGAACAGCCATGTTGTGAGTGACATAGGCATCAAATTCAAAGTTGAACTTCACTAAAACCGTGTGGAGAAATCATGTAGAGAAATGGTCAATTATAAGAAATTCCTCATTCAAAATTCTCTCTCACAGAGCATCTTAGTCACACCCAGATAGATAAGATCTATCTGATAGTCGGCACAGGCACACACACACACACACACACACACACAAACTATGCCATTAATGTCAGTGTGTTGTGACTCCTCTGTTTCAGCAGGCTACTACAGTACTACTACCATTGAATGTCTCCGTCTCAGCAGGCTGCTATAGTAATACGAACTGTCGTCTCGATCTCAGCAGGCTACTATAGTAATACTAACTGTCTCCATCTAAGCAGGCTACTATAGCAATACTAACGGTCTCTGTCTCAGTAGGCTACTATAGTAATACTAATACTAACGGTCTCCATCTCAGCAGACCGCTTTGTTTCACAAACATGCCCTTGTTTCTTGTGCAGCAAGCAGGATATCCTGTCAGAAGTTTGTGCCAGCGGGCTGACAACAACTCTCACAGCAATTAACAGCACTGGAGTCACTCCGCTGAAGTACACAACACGCCTGCTGAGGGGACAGCAATTCTCTAAACTCATGTTGCTAAAACACCAAATCCGCTTGTAGACTCCTGGTAGTTTTGTAGATGTGTAAGTGAGGGGAGTGATTCGGGATTAAGATCTAAAGGGTAAGGCTGTACCTCGAAGCCAGATCCACTGATGATTTGTATTCTACCCCTGTAATCAAGGACTGATTTAGACCTGGGACACCAGGTGGGTGCAATTCATTATCACGTAAAAGAGGAAAAACAGCAGTACTGCAGACCTCAAGACTTAGATTTGAATATCCCTGCCAAGATTGTAATAAACAGTGGACCCAAATCAGTGAAACCAAAAGGGTTTGCCAAATCGGCACTTAAATTAAATAATTATTTCCCCTTTATTTAACCAGGTAGACCAGTTGAGAACAAGTTCTCATTTACAACTGTAACCTGGCCTGGATAAAGCAAAGCAGTTTGACACATACAACAACACAGAGTTACACATGGAATAAACAAACATACAGTCAATAATACAGTAGAAAAAAGTCTATATACAGTGTGTGCAAATGAGGTAAGGGAGGTAAGGCAATAAATAGGCCATGGTGGCGAAGTAATTACAATATACCAATTAAACACTGGAGTGAAAGAGTGTAACAAAGAGAGTCACTAACAAAGAGAGTCAGCAACAATCAAGAGACATTTTGTTGACACCATCCTGAATAAAATGAAAGAAGCACACAGAAAGCCTGCATCAATCCAAACAGAGGTGTGACCTTACTATAACAACCACGCCCATATCTAAATGAGCAGCACAGCCAATTATTTTATTTAAATGTTTTTCTTATACACAACAATATCTCAAAGACATTTCTTGACTTCCAACTGTGTGCTGTTTTACTCAGTTTGTTCACAATTAAAACCTTGGTGACGATTGAGAATAACAATCCAATAGCTCAGCAACCCTCTCCTCGAACCCCCGAAGACATTTCACATTTTAACCCTAAAACCAGGGGTTGGAACCCGTTCAGGGAACAGAACAGAAAACCAGAACGAAAATGATCTATACTGTTCCGGAGCCGAACCGTTATTTAAAAAATAATGGGAACTGATTAATAACATTCTTTTACATTCCGGGCATTTTTTCCAGTCCCACAAAAAAATTCAACAATGCACCTCACTGTCACTCAAAAATGTATTCCAGTGTCTGAATGCCTGACAGCTGAAAATCCTTGCCAGTGTGTGTGTGTGTGTAGGCTACCTGCCCTACTTGTACCTTGTTTAAATGCTGACTTGAATGCCTTTGAGAAAACAGAGAAGTGTCAAAGATTTTTTTTCCCGCAAACATCCTTTCTGAATTGAAAAGTAATCCTCAAAGTAATCATCTATTTTTCACAAGTATCTGTAATCTGATTACAATAGTTTTGCTGATAACATAAGATTACAGTTACAGTATTTTTTGTAATCCCTTACAAGTAACTGATTACATGTAATCCATTACTCCATGGTCAAGGGCTAGCTCTGGTCCAACGTTAAACCTTTGAACTCTTTGAAGTTCAAAGACTTCGCAGGTATAATTCTTTGGGTCAAATTCAGGCAATGCATGTCAAAACAATAACATGCCCAGCACTCTCCTCACCTGCAACATTCCCCCCAGGGGGGGGGGGTAACCCTGCAATAGCTGATCTGTCAGGGCTAACCAGACTGTGCTTATTCACCATCTCATCTCTCTACCCTTATGTCTGAACCATAGATGAAGAATGAGTAGAACCTCTGACCATGGCAATTTGGCTGTAGCTCCGTTGGTAGAGCATGGTGCTTGCAATGCTAGGATAGTGTGTTTCAATTCCTGGGACTTAGTGTAAAATGTATATGCACATGACTAGTCACTTTGGATAAAAGTTTTTGCTAAATGACATATATTTTTTTGAAACTCATGGGTTAACTCAGAATGGCTGACCTGGTATTGTGATGTATGGTTATTCTAATTCTATGGTCTGAACCGGGTCTATGCCCAAAGGGTTAGGACACAGAGGGTGAGGAGGGTAAAGGAAAAGAGCCCTTAAATTAGGGCCACACCTTTCGGCCCAATGCACCCCTTTCCAGCCTGAGCAGTGAGTACAGTACACAACAAGAAGAGAAGACCGAGGACTCACCCGGAAACCTTGACGACAACCAGCTAGTGAGTTCAACCTGCTGGTCCTGCCTCCAACACGTCTTCTTTCAAATCCACAACAACAAAACTAAACAAAAAAGGAATTACACTAACACTAGCTAGCCACAAATACAAAATAAATCCTTATGGGTCCAGCAGTCACAGAATCAAGGGTTTTAAACTAAACTTCACAGTGCCTTGCCTTGAGCACGGAAAAAGAGCAAAAGAAAGAATTAGAGAGAGGTTAACAGGAGGAGGAAGTAGGCGTTTGTCTAGAGAAGAGGAAACCGGTCTGTAGCGACACAGACGGGTAAAAAAAGCGGCAAAATTCAAAGATGAGACAAACGAATCCGAGACTGAAGGCCTTGCTCACAGGAAGTTACCTCAACCTGAAAAACAATGTGTCACACTCACAGCTACATGTACTGGGCCACATTCAGCATGGCACAACGGTGGGAAATGTTCAGATATAGACATATAGTATGTTGAACAAAGATGCCTCTGACATGTGGAATAAGGTATCATCTATCTGCAACATTCCACAACATTTCCCTACTGAACGTTACCCTGATGTGGTGTCAAGTCATAGGCCTGGATAAAACACAGAGCAAGACACCAAAGGTTTTCAAGGAGAACTAGATAAATGAAAGAGTGACGTAAGCTATTCAAATCCCTTAACACATGGCCACTTCACAGAATGAATTCCTAACACAACAGTGACCAAAATTCCATTCATGTCACTACAACATTCTTTACTTGTAGTGACATGAATGGAATTTTGGTCATTGTTGTGTTAGGAATTCATTCTGTGGTGCATCTTCTCCTGAAAAGCTCATTCACTGTAAATACCAGTTGTCTCAGTCCAACCAATGCTGTGGTTTTAGCTGAGGAAACAATCATTATTGTTGGAAAGGAAAAGTCAGAGCTCTGAGCAGAGGGAGCCATGGCGATTACCCACCACCACAACGGTTGCGTCCCAAAAGGCACCCTATTCCCTATGCAGTGCGCAACTTTTGACAAGGGCCCAGTGCACTATATAGGGAATAGGCGGCCATTTGGGACGTGACCATTTGGGACGTGACCATTTGGGACGTAGCCAAACTCTCTCTTCCACCTCTGCCTGCCCTCTTGCCTCACTGATGCAGTAGACTCTATGCACAAATGGCAGAATGAGCCAAACCCTGACAGGATCTTAACATTACAGCCTCAATGAACTAAGTGTTGGGTGCAGTGCATAAAATGTGGTGAGTAGTTGACTCCGAGAGAAAAATACAATAGTTTTGAACAAATTCATTTCTTCAAAAATAAAGAAGAGTGAGCGAGAGCTATATTTTGTATTTTTTTTCACTTTCACTTAACTAGTGAATGCAGCTAGCTAGTTTAGCCTACTGAAACACCCAGCTCAAATGAGAGGGATGCTATGTTAGCTAGCTGGCTATGGTTATCCAACACTGGAACTCATCCAAGTCAAGGTAAGCTTTTGGTTTGAATAAATGTATTGCCCCAGGGGCCTGCAGGTGTAACTGCTAAACTGCTTGCTGACTGTACACTGTACTGCATGATTGTAGCGGGTTTACTACTGCATTAGCTGAAGTAGTTATGTTGACTATGATGTTAGCTAATATGGTGACAATGATGTAGGCTGTGTGTAACGGTCAATGGTTATGATGGTTTGGCTAGTTTTTTTTAGCTTGGTCACGGACAGCTGATGTGTTGTGCACTGAAGTCCACAAGTGAAAGGAAAAGGAGATCGAGTAGATCTGATAATTATTTATTCAATGAGAAAAGTGATCATGTTGTTTTCATGTGGCTGCTATGAAAGTGAACTGTGTTTACGTGTGAACAGGGGTGTTCAGGGTTATTCATTCCGCCAATTCTGTTGAAAAACGTTACTTAAACGGAAGCAAATTGAACAAAAAGGTGCTAAACATACCAGAATCTGTCCAATAGAAACTCATTTGAAACTATTGGATTAATGGTTGCAGCCTAGATCAGCCAAACGCAGGCAAGAGTCTGCAAAGGCGGTATTGTATGTGTCACCGTCTGTCATCTTGATTACTCAAATGTTTCTCTTGACCTGTGCATCTACGTTGTAAACTTTCATTCATAGGCTACATTGTAGCAACCTCATGATGGGTATAAGGAGAATGTGAGTATCACGTATGTAAACTCAGCAAAAAAAGAAATGTCCTCTCACAGTCAACTGTGTATATTTTCAGCAAACTTAACATGTGTAAATATTTGTATGAACATAAGTTTAAACAACAGACATAAACTGAACTGAAGTTCCACAAACATGTGACAAACAGAAATGGAATAATGTGTCCCTGAACAAAGGGGGGGTCAAAATCAAAAGTAACAGTCAGTATCTGGTGTAGCCACCAGCTGCATTAAGTACTGCAGTGCATCTCCTCCTCATGGACTGCACCAGATTTGCCTGTTCTTGCTGTGAGATGTTACCCCACTCCTCCACCAAGGCACCTGCAAGTTCCCGGACATTTCTGGGGGGAATGGCCCCAGCCCTCACCCTCCAATCCAACAGGTCCCAGGGGTGCTCAATGGGATTGAGATCCGGGATCGTCGCTGGCCATGGCAGAACACTGACATTCCTGTCTTGCAGGAAATCACGCACAGAACGAACAGTATGGCTGGTGGCATTGTCATGCTGGAGGGTCATGTCAGGATGAGTCTGCAGGAAGGGTACCACATGAGGGAGGAGGATGTCTTCCCTGTAATGCACAGCGTTGAGATTGCCTGCAATGACAACAAGCTCAGTCCGATGATGCTGTGACACACCGCCCCAGACCATGACGGACCCTCCACCTCCAAATCGATCCCGCTCCAGAGTACAGGCCTCGGTGTAACCGTTCCACAAGCCACCGTTCCACAAGTGCATGTTCATTGATTTTTTGTGGTTCATTGAACAAGCATGGGAAACAGTGTTTAAACAATGAAGATCTGTGAAAATATTTGGATTTTGAAAGATTATCTTTGAGAGACAGGGTCCTGAAAAAGGGAAGTGTTTTTGTTGTTGCTGAGTTTAGTAGCCTAAACCTATCCATGTTACATTGAGCTGGGTGAATGGAATATGAATAGCAGTCATCCAATATGCTGTAATAGAAAGAAGGCCATGCTCCTAATTTTTTTTTAAATAAGTCGGCCTCCCTCATTTTAAACAGCACCAAACCCCTCTGGTCTAGTGGGCCATAAGAGCTCAGCTTTTTCACATAATGTCTTTCAAAAAAACATTTCACCACAATCTCTTTTAACAGCATTTAACCCCACCACTCGCAGTTTGACATTTACAAATGTTATCATACAATTGTCCCAGACAGGCACAGATATCCCATCTATCAAATGTTGGTTCTCAGAACATGGTGGCAACGTTATTTGTAAAAAAATATATATATATTTTTTTAAAGATACAAAATATCCTTTAGTGAACGTCATGGGAATGTTCTGTGTTAGCTGGGATTGTACTGTACCTTATTGGGTCATTTGTCTGTCAGTAAGGCCTACATTCAGTGCAATCTATTGCGAGGGGGAAATCTTCTGCTATGTTAATTGCCAAGCCCCAGTGGTCGTGATCCACATACCGTGAGCTACAGCAATTCCAGATACCCCAAAACCAGAGGAGCTACTATCATAACATATATTTTACCAGGCTAAAAAAAAAGTACACCACCACTACTTCATCGCTCCCCAAAGTAGTTCTCCACACGGCCCAGACAAGCAACTCTAAAAACACAGCCTGCTCTTTCCTCCTGGTCTTACCTGCCCACCACAGAGCTAGCATAGCGCGCTAGCGACACACTGTCTCCTTGGAGATGAGCGCATATGCTAAGGAAACCAATTAGCCTACAGCGATGTACTGCATTGTTCTCTCCTCAAACTCTCCCTAGAATGAGCCTTGGGGGCCTGGGGGAATGTGGGGACTTGTCCCCACTCAGAAGAGTCCTTGACAGGGAAGGGAAAGTCACACGGTTAGGGATTCCCTATGGGAAGATGCTAAAAACAGGCACATTAACTTTACAGTGCTGCTAAAGTGGAAACAAGCCCACACACACAAATGATCTAACTAAGTGCCAAGCAGCACACACAACTAGGGCTTTACTAGTTACTATGTTCTTTGTTATAACAATGCAATGGTAGCTATTAAAATAATGAGATGTGATATGATGCATCTCCCATGATGCATCTCCCACTCTCCCAGCCTACACATAAGCATCAGTTACCAAACGCAATGTTTTTATTATTCTGACCCTGTTGAAAAGTAGTGCACTAAATATGAAATAGGGTGCCATTTGGGACATATTTAGAGTCTGTCGTGTATTTATATTTATTACTCCAATCATTTTCCCTGATATTTATTTATTTATTTATTTTTTATTTCACCTTTATTTAACCAGGTAGGCAAGTTGAGAACAAGTTCTCATTTACAATTGCGACCTGGCCAAGATAAAGCAAAGCAGTTCGACACATACAACGACACAGAGTTACACATGGAGTAAAACAAACATACAGTCAATAATAGAGTATAAACAAGTCTATATACGATGTGAGCAAATGAGGTGAGATAAGGGAGGTAAAGGCAAAAAGGCCATGGTGGCAAAGTAAATACAATATAGCAAGTAAAACACTGGAATGGTAGATTTGCAATGGGAGAATGTGCAAAGTAGAAATAAAAATAATGGGGTGCAAAGGAGCAAAATAAATAGATAAATTAAATACAGTAGGGAAAGAGGTAGTTGTTTGGGCTAAATTATAGGTGGACTATGTACAGGTTCAGTAATCTGTGAGCTGCTCTGACAGTTGGTGCTTAAAGCTAGTGAGGGAGATAAGTGTTTCCAGTTTCAGAGATTTTTGTAGTTCGTTCCAGTCATTGGCAGCAGAGAACTGGAAGGAGAGGCGGCCAAAGAAAGAATTGGTTTTGGGGGTGACTAGAGAGATATACCTGCTGGAGCGTGTGCTGCAGGTGGGAGATGCAATGGTGACCAGCGAGCTGAGATAAGGGGGGACTTTACCCAGCAGGGTCTTGTAGATGACATGGAGCCAGTGGGTTTGGCGACGAGTATGAAGCGAGGGCCAGCCAACGAGAGCGTACAGGTCGCAATGGTGGGTAGTATATGGGGCTTTGGTAACAAAACGGATTGCACTGTGATAGACTGCATCCAATTTGTTGAGTAGGGTATTGGAGGCTATTTTGTAAATTACATCGCCAAAGTCGAGGATTGGTAGGATGGTCAGTTTTACAAGGGCAGCATGAGTGAAGGATGCTTTGTTGCGAAATAGGAAACCAATTCTAGATTTAACTTTGGATTGGAGATGTTTGATATGGGTCTGGAAGGAGAGTTTACAGTCTAACCAGACACCTAAGTATTTGTAGTTGTCCACGTATTCTAAGTCAGAGCCGTCCAGAGTAGTAATGTTGGACAGGCGGGTAGGTACAGGTAGCGATCGGTTGAAGAGCATGCATTTAGTTTTACTTGTATTTAAGAGCAATTGGAGGCCACGGAGGAGAGTTGTATGGCATTGAAGCTTGCCTGGAGGGTTGTTAACACAGTGTCCAAAGAAGGGCCAGAAGTATACAGAATGGTGTCGTCTGCGTAGAAGTGGATCAGAGACTCACCAGCAGCAAGAGCGACCTCATTGATGTATACAGAGAAGAGAGTCGGTCCAAGAATTGAACCCTGTGGCACCCCCATAGAGACTGCCAGAGGTCCGGACAGCAGACCCTCCGATTTGACACACTGAACTCTGTCAGAGAAGTAGTTGGTGAACCAGGCGAGGCAATCATTTGAGAAACCAAGGCTGTTGAGTCTGCCGATGAGGATGTGGTGATTGACAGAGTCGAAAGCCTTGGCCAGATCAATGAATACGGCTGCACAGTAATGTTTCTTATCGATGGCGGTTAAGATATCATTAAGGAACTTGAGCGTGGCTGAGGTGCACCCATGACCAGCTCTGAAACCAGATTGCATAGCAGAGAAGGTATGGTGAGATTCGAAATGGTCGGTAATCTGTTTGTTGACTTGGCTTTCGAAGACCTTAGAAAGGCATGGTAGGATAGATATAGGTCTGTAGCAGTTTGGGTCAAGAGTGTCACCCCCTTTGAAGAGGGGGATGACCGCAGCTGCTTTCCAATCTTTGGGAATCTCAGACGACACGAAAGAGAGGTTGAACAGGCTAGTAATAGGGGTGGCAACAATTTTGGCAGATAATTTTAGAAAGAAAGGGTCCAGATTGTCTAGCCCGGCTGATTTGTAGGGGTCCAGATTTTGCAGCTCATTCAGAACATCAGCTGAGCAGATTTGGGAGAAGGAGAAATGGGGAAGGCTTGGGCGAGTTGTTGTGGGGGGTGCAGTGCTGTTGGCCGGGGTAGGAGTAGCCAGGTGGAAAGCATGGCCAGCCGTAGAAAAATGCTTATTGAAATTCTCAATTATGGTGGATTTATCAGTGGTGACAGTGTTTCCTATCTTCAGTGCAGTGGGCAGCTGGGAGGAGGTGTTCTTATTCTCCATGGACTTTACAGTGTCCCAGAACTTTTTTGAGTTAGTGTTGCAGAAAGCAAATTTCTGCTTGAAAAGGCTAGCATTGGCTTTTCTAACTGCCTGTGTATAATGGTTTCTAGCTTCCCTGAACAGCTGCATATCACGGGGGCTGTTCGATGCTAATGCAGAGCGCCATAGGATGTTTTTGTGTTGGTTAAGGGCAGTCAGGTCTGGGGAGAACCAAGGCCTATATCTGTTCCTGGTTCTAAATTTCTTGAATGGGGCATGTTTATTTAAGATGGTTAGGAAGGAATTTAAAAAAAATATCCAGGCACCCTCTACTGATGGGATGAGATCAATATCCTTCCAGGATACCCCGGCCAGGTCGATTAGAAAGGCCTGCTCGCTGAAGTGTTTCAGGGAGCGTTTTACAGTGATGAGTGGAGGTCGTTTGACCGCTGACCCATTACGGATGCAGGCAATGAGGCAGTGATCGCTGAGATCTTGGTTGAAAACAGCAGAGGTGTATTTAGAGGGCAAGTTGGTTAGGATGATATCTATGAGGGTGCCCGTGTTTAAGGCTTTGGGGAGGTACCTGGTAGGTTCATTGATAATTTGTGTGAGGTTGAGGGCATCAAGTTTAGATTGTAGGATGGCTGGGGTGTTAAGCATGTTCCAGTTTAGGTCGCCTAGCAGCACAAGCTCTGAAGAAAGATGGGGGGCAATCAGTTCACATATGGTGTCCAGAGCACAGCTGGGGCAGAGGGTGGTCTATAGCAGGCGGCAACGGTGAGAGACTTGTTTTTAGAGAGGTGGATTTTTAAAAGTAGAAGTTCAAATTGTTTGGGTACAGACCTGGATAGTAGGACAGAACTCTGCAGGCTATCTTTGCAGTAGATTGCAACACCGCCCCCTTTGGCAGTTCTATCTTGTCTGAAAATGTTGTAGTTTGGAATTAAAATGTCTGAATTTTTGGTGGTCTTCCTAAGCCAGGATTCAGACACAGCTAGAACATCCGGGTTGGCAGAGTGTGCTAAAGCAGTGAATAGAACAAACTTAGGGAGGAGGCTTCTAATGTTAACATGCATGAAACCAAGGCTATTACGGTTACAGAAGTCGTCAAAAGAGAGCGCCTGGGGAATAGGAGTGGAGCTAGGCACTGCAGGGCCTGGATTCACCTCTACATCGCCAGATGAACAGAGTAGGAGTAGAATAAGGGTGCGGCTAAAAGCAATAAGAATTGGTCGTTTAGAACGTCTGGAACAGAGAGTAAAAGGAGGTTTCTGGGGTCGATAAAATAGCATCAAGGTATAAT
The DNA here is from genome assembly GCF_013265735.2 of Oncorhynchus mykiss. Taxonomy (NCBI): domain Eukaryota; kingdom Metazoa; phylum Chordata; class Actinopteri; order Salmoniformes; family Salmonidae; genus Oncorhynchus; species Oncorhynchus mykiss. Next base: position 17,608,748 of record NC_050572.1, read on the forward strand.
GTACAGACAAAGGTAAGGTAGGATGTGAATACAGTGGAGGTAAACCTAGGTATTGAGTGATGAAGAGAGAGATATTGTCTCTAGAAACATCATTGAAACCAGGAGATGTCATTGCATATGTGGGTGGTGGAACTAATAGGTTGGATAAGGTATAATGAGCAGGACTAGAGGCTCTACAGTTAAATAAGCCAATAAACACTAACCAGAACAGCAATGGACAAGGCATATTGACATTAAGGAGAGGCATGCTCAGTCGAGTGATCAAAAGGGTCCAGTGAGTGGAGAGGTTGGTTGGGGGTCACGGCGATTTAGACAGCTAAATCGGTAGCAAGCTAGCACAGGAGCAAGCTAGCATTGGATGGAGGTCTGTTATTAGCCAACTCTTGCGTTCCGTCAGTAGATTAGTGGGTTTCCGTGTGGTAGAGGGGATTAATCCAAATCACACAACAACAACAAAAATAAAACAATAGATATAGTTATAGAGGCCCAAGAAGAAAAATAAATAAATAAATAAAAATAAAATAAAATAAAAATTGTCCGATTGTCTATTCAGATAGCAGCCGATAAGATAGCCAACGGCTAGCAGGCCGCAGATGGGCGCCCAGGCAACGTTGCGCCGGAGGAGCCAGCCGGACAATTCCCTCGGGTAGACAACGTCGGCAGTCCAGCCGTGAAGGCCCGGTGGGGCTCCGAGTAGGCAGCAAAACGGGTCCGGATAGGTGACTGCAGCCCAGGAGTGATTGATGGAACTCTTCAGCTGGCTAGCTCCGGAACAATTGATGTTAGCTCCGGAATCGACGAAAACCGATAGTCACACGGATAGCAGCTAGCTAGCTGCGAGATCCAGGCATGGACGTCCAGAGCCAGCGGCCGAAATCCAGGGACATGGAGAGAAAAATTGGTCCGATATGTTCCGCTCTGAGCCGCGCTGCGCTGCACCGCGCCGTACAAAACTGGCGATAGGTTCTCGAGCTAAAGGACAGCCGATGACCACAAACCGTGGTCAGCTGAGTACCAACGATTAGCCAGTAAATAAGCTAACTAGCTTCTGAACTAGCCCCTGAACCAGCTTCAGAGTAGCTTCTGGACCAGCTTCTGGCTAGCTTCTGGCTAATTTCTGGCTAGCCTCTCGGAAGATCACAGATCTGAGGTAAATAATACTTTTTTATATAAATATAAATTGGTGAAGCGGATTGCAGGAGAGTGTTCTGAAGATGAGTTTTTGGAAAATTAAAAATGTATGTGAAAAAAAAGATATATATATATATATATATATACACACACATACATACACGGGACACGACAGGACGAGGACAAAAATACGTCTGAACTGCTATGCCATCTTGGGGAAAAAAAAAAGATATCCAAAAGTCCTCATTACATTTTGAATGCTCAGCAGGACAGGAAAATTGTCCAATTCACACACTTATCAAGACAACATCCCTGGTCATCCCTACTGCCCCTGATCTGGCGGACTCACTAAACACAAATTCTTTGTTTGTAAATGATGTCTGTATTAGAGTGTGCCCCTGGCTATCTGTAAAGAAAATGTCTTCTGGTTTGCTAATATAAGGAATTGGAAATCATTTACACTTTTACCTTTGATACTTAAGTATATTTTAGCAATTACATTTACTTTTAATACTTTTAGTACACTGTACAGTGCATTCATAAAGTATTCAGACCCCTTAATTATGTTGCAGCTTCAGCAACACGGACAGTGCGATAAACACTGTTGATGTTCTGTGGTGGTCGCTGCAGCAGGAAGAAAGAGAGACAACACTATAAACACTGTTGATGTTCTGTGGTGGTCGCTGCAGCAGGGAGGAGAGAGAGACAACACTATAAACACTGTTGATGTTCTGTGGTGGTCGCTGCAGCAGGGAGGAGAGAGAGACAACACTATAAACACTGCTGATGTTCTGTGGTGGTCGCTGCAGCAGGGAGGAGAGAGAGACAACACTATAAACACTGTTGATGTTCTGTGGTGGTCGCTGCAGCAGAGAGGAGAGAGAGACAACACTATAAACACTGTTGATGTTCTGTGGTGGTCGCTGCAGCAGGAAGAAAGAGAGACGACACTATAAACACTGTTGATGTTCTGTGGTGGTCGCTGCAGCAGGAAGAAAGAGAGACGACACTATAAACACTGTTGATGTTCTGTGGTGGTCGCTGCAGCAGGAAGAAAGAGAGACGACACTATAAACACTGTTGATGTTCTGTTGTGGTCGCTGCAGCAGGGAGGAGAGAGAGACAACACTATAAACACTTGATGTTCTGTGGTGGTCGCTGCAGCAGGGAGGAGAGAGAGACAATATAAACACTGTTGATGTTCTGTGGTGGTCGCTGCAGCAGGAAGAAAGAGAGACAACACTATAAACACTGTTGATGTTCTGTGGTGGTCGCTGCAGCAGGGAGGAGAGAGAGACAACACTATAAACACTGTTGATGTTCTGTGGTGGTCGCTGCAGCAGGGAGGAGAGAGACAACACTATAAACACTTGATGTTCTGTGGTGGTCGCTGCAGCAGGGAGGAGAGAGAGACAACACTATAAACACTGTTGATGTTCTGTAGTGGTCGCTGCAGCAGGAAGAAAGAGAGACGACACTATAAACACTGTTGATGTTCTGTAGTGGTCACTGCAGCAGGGAGGAGAGAGAGACAACACTATAAACACTGTTGATGTTCTGTGGTGGTCGCTGCAGCAGGGAGGAGAGAGAGACAACACTATAAACACTGTTGATGTTCTGTGGTGGTCGCTGCAGCAGGGAGGAGAGAGAGACAACACTATAAACACTGTTGATGTTCTGTGGTGGTCACTGCAGCAGGGAGGAGAGAGAGACAACACTATTAAAACTGTTGATGTTCTGTGGTGGTCACTGCAGCAGGGAAGAGAGCGAGAGACAACAGGTGCTAGTCACACAGTCAATCTGTAAAAAAATAAAAAAAATAAAACACAGTGCAGCAAGTCTGAGCCCAGGCCTGGCACAAACAAATCAATTGCGGTCGGACTCCCTCCCTTTGTGTGTCAAACAGCGCACTTAAAGCATCAGACAAGCTCAGTGCATATGGTTGATTTGATTAAAACACATTGGATATGTCTATATATGGAAAAATACAAGTTATCAAATTTCAAATAGACTCGACGACTCTTGGTCGACCAATACTTTTTTGGGTCTGTTACAGCCTTTAACTTAGTATAGTTTAATCTAAAAATAATTACTTTTTTAATGCTTCACTATTTTTTATGAAATTCACTGAGGAGGATGGTCCTCCCCTTCCTTCTCTGATGAGCCTCCACTGATGTAAACAGGAGAGAGAGAGAGAGGAGAGGGGGGGGGGGGGGGCAGATGGAGCATGAGACAGACAGGACCCACAGGCTTCAGTGAGTCACTCCGACTGTGTGACCTTCTGCTGCAGGGCTCCTCGGCTCAGCAGGAAACACAAACCAGGTCACACACAAACACCACTGTGGGGATAGGGGCAATCAGATGGAGAGCAAGGGGGTTTACCTAAAACACAGCCAAATAACAAATTGAGGTGTGTGTGTGTGTAAGAGAGAGAGTGAATATCAAGTGTCTCAAGCAATGAGCCATATGCATGGAACTGTGGCACACTTACAAACCTAACTCAGTCACGAGTCACTAGTGTCAAACCCAATAAAGACTCATAGGCGAGAGGGGAAATGTAACAACTAAAACAGTGTGGGGTGGGTGAGAAAGAAACACTGACTAAGGCTTGGAAAGGGGATAATAATAATATTGTATTAGTATTTATCAGAAATTTCCATTAGTTACTGACAAGGCAGCAGCTTATCTTCATGGGGTGCAGCAAAATGAAGCCAGTTATTAAATTTTAAAAACATTACAATGCATTCACAACACATTAAGTGTGTGCCCTCAGGCCCCTACTCTACTACCACATTTCTACAACACAAAATCCATGTGTAAGTGTGTGTATGTTATCGTGTGTTTGTATGAATGCGTCTGTGCCTATCTTTGTGTTGCTTCACAATCCCCCCTGTTCCATAAGGTATATTTTTATCTGTTTTTTTTATGTAATTTTACTGCTTGTATGAGTTACTTGATGTGGAATAAAGTTCCATAGGGGTTCCACAGTTCAATATTCTAACCACATTTACTGAAACGCAAAAGGACGGCTCTTATTTGTAGAGGGAAAGCGGGTAATACCAAACGCCTCAGCCCGTAGCGGTACAGTGCACAGGAGGTTGGTGGCACCTTCATTTGACCAGGACGGGCTCATGGTAATGGCTGGAGTGGAATGGTAACACATACATCAAACATAGTTTCCATGTGTTTGATGCAATTCCATTTGCTCTGTTTCAGCCACTATTATGAGCCATCCCTCCCTCAGCAGCCTCCACTGGTACAGAGAGTTACAATGATTTTACAAACTACTTTTGACCAGGGCCCATATGGGCTCTGGTCAAAAGAAGTGCACTATGTAGGGAATAGGGTGCAATTTGTTACACAGCCCAGAAGACTCAAGGCTATTGTTGCTGTTTGCAGCTCTAAGTCTAACAGTGATGTGTAATTTACATAGCTGGGAGATTAGTGAAGGGGTTTGGAAAGGAGGTCCGGCATGTTTGAGGAGGAGCAAGCTCGGTGATATGGAATGTGAGCTCTTAATACCTCGACAAACCACAACCACCACCAGGCCTAGCTGAAGTTCATCACTGGGGTCTGGAATTTTTCTTAGTCAGGTCACGTCGGGAAAAACTCAGAGCCCTCAAAACAGACATTGAGATACAGTACCAGTCAAAAGTTTGGGCACACCTACGCATTCCAGGGTTTTCATTTGATTTGTTCTATTTCTACTATTAGTAGAAGGAAGGGGGTTTAAACACATCCAAATAACATTAAAGGACAATGTTTATTGGCCTCATAGAGCCTCAGGATGCCAAGGCAGTAGACTACTACTGTGTTTTTAGGAGTCTAACTAATGCTTTATAATGCGCTTGCCCATAATTCAACTCACTCTCATGTTCACACACTGACGCTATGCCAGTTAGGTCCTGATAACACAACACCACTCACTCTACCATGTCAACACACTGACGCTATGCCAGTTAGGTCCTGATAACACAACACCACTCACTCTACCATGTCAACACACTGACGCTATGCCAGTTAGGTCCTGAAAACACAGGGGTGCCTCACTACCATCCGTATCCTAAGAAAGAACAGCCCTACCTAATAACAGAATGCAATTTTGCTTTCTGCAATGTTGCTAGGTGTGAAAGGCAGTGTGCAAGTCTTTTAAAACACTTGAACATCAGAGCTCTAGAGACGTGTGTCGCAGTGGTGTTTCGATTTCTCTCAGTCTCAACACAACATTACATCATATGGAACAACATCAGGAGAAACATGCATCCAGAAGCACTTGAGGGGGAAACATGGAATATCAAGTGGTAGTGACTTCTCTGACCCACTCTTCCTCTTGAGCAACCATCATCAAATCTTGCTGACCTTAGATCATGGGGGGCATCCTCCAACGGGGGGGCGAGCCACCCTGAACAAAGAAAATTAACGCTCGGCTCGAGCCCTCTATGAGTGTGTGTGTGTGTGTGTGTGGGGGGGGGGGGGGGGGGGGGGGGGGGGGGGGTCACATGACCTTGGCCCTGGATGAATGGTTTTTTGGTTGGTCTGTGGGAGTCATGGTAACAGGGGACTGGTTCCATGGGAGGAGGACACAGGGAGGTGGTGGTATGGAGGAGGACACAGGGAGGTGGTGGTATGGAGGAGGACACAGGGAGGTGGTGGTATGGAGGAGGGTATGGAGGAGGACACAGGGAGGTGGTGGTACGTGGAAGCAGGAGGCGTAGAAATAAGTGGGACCAACAGCAGAAAAAAACTACATTCAGAAGGAGAAACCCCTTCACCCTTATCTCTGTTTCTCTCTCCATCTATCTCCCTCTGGCTCGGTCGTGCAGTGCGCCACTGTAAGTGGTTGGCTTTTCTAAGAGGGGGCGAATAAAAACAAAAAAACAGGTATTTGTTCAAATAAAAACATTCTATTAATAAACCCTTAATGGCACAGCTCAGTTTAGGAAACAGTGGTTTGAGTCGGGGGAAAAAAACAATGCATTAAGTAATCGGTCTAGCAGCACCATTTTTGTCTATTGTGTAATCGGTGCATGTAACTCTGTAGGGCAAATCAATACTACCCTCTCTCTACAGTGGTGCCTCAGCCTCTGCTTTCACTTTATCTGGCACACACAGCTCAGTGCTAGCAAAAAGCATGCCGGGGCTAGTCCACTGGACTGAATGTCCTGGTTGAACCCACTGTAGTAACCCGACAATAGGCAGCTATGTTTAGTTTGCTGTATTCTGTGGCTTCCTGTATGCCTAGTAGACTACATCACCCATAAATAATGAATCTGTTTATTCATACCACCCATTCTCTCAGTATAGTGATATTGGAGCCCTAGAGCTTGTAGCATCAAGGTCAGATATCTCCTGTACTGACTAGGGCCATGTTCAAATACTTACACCAACAACAACAAATAACACCCCTTTCCTTCCTTCCTCCCATACCTGTAAGTAATGCCTAATAACTGATAAGTCATTAAGTGTCAGTGAGCCTTATCGGAGTCAGAACGACTCGTAGGGCTGGAGCCCATCTCCTGTTTCTGTAGCGTGAGGCAGCTTCATCTACAAGTACACTGGACAGGACGCTAGTAATAACACAAATAGTTAGGTATAAGCAATGGTTCTATCACATAGGTTTCACCAATCCAGCCATGTCAGATCTGGGATTTGTTCAAGGAATGGAAAGAAAGGAAGATACATTGTTATAGCTTTCGAACAGGGCCTGAATCTGAAGTTTCAAAGTGCAAGATGCAACTTCCCCAAATGGCTAAAATTACCCGTCAGAAGGCAGAGAAAACCACTGTGGACTGACGCTCAAAGTCTATTTTTAATTATTCCACATGACCGATGCAGCCCTAAAGGGCACATGACCGATGCAGCCCTAAAGGGCACATGACCGATGCAGCCCTAAAGGGCACATGACCGATGCAGCCCTAAAGGGCACATGACCGATGCAGCCCTAAAGGGCACATGACCGATGCAGCCCTAAAGGGCACATGACCGATGCAGCCCTAAAGGGCACATGACCGATGCAGCCCTAAAGGGCACATGACTGATGCAGCCCTAAAAGGGCACATGACTGATGCAGCCCTAAAAGGGCACATGACTGATGCAGCCCTAAAGGGCACATGACTGATGCAGCCCTAAAGGGCACATGACCGATGCAGCCCTAAAGGGCACATGACCGATGCAGCCCTAAAGGGCACATGACCGATGCAGCCCTAAAGGGCACATGACCGATGCAGCCCTAAAAGGGCACATGACTGATGCAGCCCTAAAGGGCACATGACTGATGCAGCCCTAAAGGGCACATGACTGATGCAGCCCTAAAGGGCACATGACCGATGCAGCCCTAAAGGGCACATGACCGATGCAGCCCTAAAGGGCACATGACTGATGCAGCCCTAAAGGGCACATGACTGATGCAGCCCTAAAGGGCACATGACTGATGCAGCCCCTAACCAAAAGTGTAAATGGGCACTCAAACACTTTACAAAACTGAGAGTGAGCTTTTGGCAGGCCTTGAGGATTTAAAAAGAAACTGTTGAATATAGAATGTCATGTTTAAAGGGTTGTTCGTGGGGTGTAGCCAAGCCTATGAACAGCAAGCAGAAGATCATATATGGGCCAGTGAAAAAATGACATCAATCAAGTATTTTCCTACAGTATGTGTGTGGGCGCTAACAATTAAAGGTTAAATAAAAATGTAAATAAAAAACAAAGAGAGGTGAAAGGAATATCCCCAGTCAATGTGCTACTGAGTTTATCGTCAGCCAAAGTCAATGTTATTTTTTATTTTTTATAGCACTCAGTTCCTTATTGAATGATCTCCATAAATTCACCCAGAAAAATCATACAGTAGTTAATGGGTGGTATTAACAAAAGGATCAAAGCACAGGTACTGCTTCTACAGTGCCTTGCGAAAGTGTTCGGCCCCCTTGAACTTCGCAACCTTTTGCCACATTTCAGGCTTCAAACATAAAGATATAAAACTATTTTTTTGTGAAGAATCAACAACAAGTGGGACACAATCATGAAGTAGAACGACATTTATTGGATATTGCAAACTTTTTTAACAAATCAAAAACTGAAAAATTGGGCGTGCAAAATTATTCAGCCCCCTTAAGTTAATACTTTGTAGCGCCACCTTTTGCTGCGATTAAAGCTGTAAGTCGCTTGGGGTATGTCTATCAGTTTTGCACATCGAGAGACTGAAATTTTTTCACATTCCTCCTTGCAAAACAGCTCGAGCTCAGTGAGGTTGGATGGAGAGCATTTGTGAACAGCAGTTTTCAGTTCTTTCCACAGATTCTCGATTGGATTCAGGTCTGGACTTTGACTTGGCCATTCTAACACCTGGATATGTTTATTTTTGAACCATTGCATTGTAGATTTTGCTTTATGTTTTGGATCATTGTCTTGTTGGAAGACAAATCTCCATCCCAGTCTCAGGTCTTTTGCAGACTCCATCAGGTTCTTCCAGAATGGTCCTGTATTTGGCTCCATCCATCTTCCCATCAATTTTAACCATCTTCCCTGTCCCTGCTGAAGAAAAGCAGGCCCAAACCATGATGCTGCCACCACCATGTTTGACAGTGGGCATGGTGTGTTCAGGGTGATGAGCTGTGTTGCTTTTACACCAAACATAACATTTTGCATTGTTGCCAAAAAGTTCAATTTTGGTTTCATCTGACCAGAGCACCTTCTTCCACATGTTTGGTGTGCCTCCCAGGTGGCTTGTGGCAAACTTTAAACGACACTTTTTATGGATATCTTTAAGAAATGGCTTTCTTCTTGCCACTCTTCCATAAAGGCCATATTTGTGCAATATACGACTGATTGTTGTCCTATGGACAGAGTCTCCCACATCAGCTGTAGATCTCTGCAGTTCATCCAGAGTGATCATGGGCCTCTTGGCTGCATCTCTGATCAGTCTTCTCCTTGTGTGAGCTGAAAGTTTAGAGGGACGGCCAGGTCTTGGTAGATTTGCAGTGGTCTGATACTCCTTCCATTTCAATATTATCGCTTGCACAGTGCTCCTTGGGATTTTTAAAGCTTGGGAAATCTTTTTGTATCCAAATCCGGCTTTAAACTTCTTCACAACAGTATCTCGGACCTGCCTGGTGTGTTCCTTGTTCTTCATGATGTTCTCTGCGCTTTTAACGGACCTCTGAGACTATCACAGTGCAGGTGCATTTATACGGAGACTTGATTACACACAGGTGGATTGTATTTATCATCATTAGTCATTTAGGTCAACATTGGATCATTCAGAGATCCTCACTGAACTTCTGGAGAGAGTTTGCTGCACTGAAAGTAAAGGGGCTGAATAATTTTGCACGCCCAATTTTTCAGTTTTTGATTTGTTAAAGTTTGAAATATCCAATAAATGTCGTTCCCCTTCATGATTGTGTCCCACTTGTTGTTGATTCTTCACAAAAAAATACAGTTTTATATCTATGTTTGAAGCCTGAAATGTGGCAAAAGGTCGCAAAGTTCAAGGGGGCCGAACACTTTCGCAAGGCACTGTATAACAACACCTGAATGTGCCTCTAGCCTTGTATGAAGACAGTCTGAGTCTGGCACCCTATTCCCTACAAAGTGTACAACTTTTGACCAGAGCCCAAAGCCTGAGTCCTGAGTTTTTACTATGTTGTAGGAACCAGTAGAGAGAGCGGCACAGAGAGAGAGAGAGAGAACAATATAAACACTAAATAAATTCTAAGCCTTTATTACAGCAAAGCCTAAAAACAGTTGCATGCATTTGCCGAAATGGAAGTTTATGTAACCTATTGTTCACGCTAACTATTCATGGGTCAGTTGGTTATTTTAAAAACTAAAATGCTTCATTGCATTTCAAATCACAAATGTTTCGTATGATGTGTGATGACATGAACGAATGAATGATTGATTGACACAGTAGCCTATATCCTGTAAGTATTGAAATATAGGCTTAAGTAAATTACGGTATTAAATCAAACTTTATTTGTCACATGCGCCGAATACATCAAGTGTAGACCTCACCTTGAAATGCTTACTTACAAGCCCTTAAGAAGATTTAAGAAAATATTTACCAAATAAACTAAAGTAAAAAATAATTAAAAGTAAAGAGGCTCTATACAGGGGGTACCGGTACAGAGTCAGGTAGGGGTGAAGTGACTATGCATAGATAATAAACAGAGAGTAGCAGCCGTGTACAAAACAAATAGAGAGGGGGGGACGGGGACAATGGAATAGTCCGGAGGCCATTTGATCAATGGATCAGCAGTCTTATGGCTTGGGGGGTAGAAACTGTTAAGGAGCTTTTTGGTCTAGACTTGGCTCTGCGGTATCGCTTGCCGTGCGGTAGCAGAGAAAACAGTCTATGACTACGGTGACTGGAGTCTGACAATTTTTGGGTCTTTCTTCTGACACCGTCTAGTATATAGGTCCTGATAGCAGGAAGCTTGTCCCCAGTGATGTACTGGGCCGTACACAGTACCCTCTGTAGCGCCTTACGGTCGGATGCCGAGTAGTCACCATACCAGGCGGTGATGCAACCAGTCAGCAGGATGCTCTCGATTGTGCAGCTATAGAACTTTTTGAGGATCTGAGGACCCATGCCAAATCTTTTCAGTCTCCTGAGGGGGAAAAGGAGTTGTCGTACCCTCTTCACGACTGTCTTGGTGTGTTTGGACCATGACATGAGTGCTACGGGGTGGTAATCATTTGGGCAGGTTACCTTCGCTTCCTTGGGCACAGGGACTATGGTGGTCTGCTTGAAACATGTACGTATTACAGACTTTCAGGGAGAGGTTGAACATTTCAGTGAAGACATTTGCCAGTTGGTCCGCGCATGCTTTGTGTACAAATCTTGGTAATCCATCTGGCCCCACGGCTTTGTGAATGTTGACCTGTTTAAAAGGTCTTGCTCACATTGGCTACCGAGAGCGTTATCACACAGTCATCCAGAACGGCAGGTGCATGTTTCAGTGTTGCTTGCCTCGAAGCGAGCATAAAAGGGCATTTAGCTTGTCTGGGTTTCCCTTTGTAGTCCGTAATAGTTTTCAAGCCCTGCCACATCCGACGAGCGTCAGAGCTGGTGTCATGGGATTCAATCTTAATCCTGTATTGACATTTTGCTTGTATGATGGTTCGTCTGAGGTCATAGCAGGATTTCTTATAGTCGTCCGGATTAGTGTCCGACTCCTTGAAAGCAGCAGCTCTAGCCTTTAGCTCGGTGCGGATGTTGCCTGTTATCCATGACTTCTGGTTGGGATATGTACGTACGGTCACTGTGGGGACGACGTCATCGATGCACTTATTGATGAAGCCAGTGACTGAGGTGGTATACTCCTCAATGCCATTGGATGAATCCAGGAACATATTCCAGTCTGCGCAGGCAAAACAGTCTTGTAGAGTAGCATCCGCGTCATCTGACCACTTCCATATTGAGCGAGTCACTGGTACTTCCTGCTTTAGTTTTTGCTTGCAAGCAGGAATCAGGAGGATAGAATTATGGCCAGATTTGACAAATGGAGGGCAAGGGAGAGTTTTGTATGCATCTCTGTGTGTGGAGTAAAGGTGGTCTAGAGTTTTTCTTTCTCCCTCTGGTTGCACATGTGACGTGGTCAAAATTTGGTAAAACTGGTTTAAGTTTGCCTGCATTAAAGTCCCTGGCCACTAAGAGTGCCACTTCTGGGTGAGCATTTTCTTGTTTGCTTATGGCCTAGCGTTGGTTGGGTGTGGTCTTAGTGCCGGCATCGGTCTGTGGTGATAGACGGCTACGAATAATATAGATGAGAACTCTTGGTAGATAATGTGGTCTACAGCTTATCATAAGGTACTCTACCTCTGGCGAGAAATACCTCAAGACTTCTTTGATATTAGACATCGTGCACCAGCTGTTATTGACAAAAGACAAACACTCCCACCAGTTGTCTTACCAGACGTTGCTTCTCTGCTCTGCAGGTGCATTGAAAATCCCTCCAGCTCTATATTATTTGTGTCGTCGTTCAGTCACGACTCAGTAAATTATAAGATATTACAGTTCTTAATGTAGGATAATTGTAGGTCATCCATTTTATTTTCCAATGACTGCATTTTAGCAAGCAGAATTGATGGCAATGGGAGTTTACTCTCTCGCCTACGGATTCTCAAAAGTCAGTGCAATCAGAGTCCTCTTTTCCTCCTTTTCTTCACGCGAATGACGGGGATCTGGGCTATTCCCGGGATAGCAGTATATCTTTCTCGTCGGACTCGTTAAAGGAAAAAGCTTCTTCCAGTTTGTTGTACTCCCAGTTCGGATGTCCAGAAGTTATTTTCGTCATAAGAGACGGTAGCAGCAACATTATGTTCAAAATAAGGTAAAAAAATAAGTTGCAAACAACGCAAAAAAAAAAATAGCATAATTGGTTATGGGCATGTAGACTGTCAGCCATCCTCTTCGGCGCCCTCTAAACAAGATTAAACAGTATGCGCTCTTAGGCCTACAGCTCATTGGTGGTTATACAAGGCTGCTATACTAAGCCTACTGATGATAATGACATTACTTATTATAATAACAATCATAATAACAATAATAAAGTAATAACAAGGATATCAAGAAAAAATTTACTTATTGTTATTATAAATATAATTTCAGACAATTTAGAAGTGTAAACACTAAATAAGTTATTAATAATACCAGAGGCTGGAATCAGTATTAATTAAACAAACAAACAGGCAACAGAAGCAGGATCTGTCTTATTTCTGTAGATATACACTACATATTAGAGGTTGACTGATTAATCGGAATGGCCGATTAATTAGGGCCGATTTCAAGTTTTCATAACAATCGGAAATAGGTATTTTTGGGCGGCGATTTGCCAATTTAATTACTATTATTTCTTTTTTTACACCTTTATAAAATATTTATTTAACTAGGCAAGTCAGTTAAGAACACATTCTTATTTTCAATGACTGCCTAGGAACGGTGGGTTAACTGCCTCGTTCAGGGGCAGAAAGACACATTTTCACCTCGTCAGCTCAGGGATTCAATCTTGCAACCTTACAGTTAACTAGTCCAACGCAATAACGACCTGCCTCGCTCTCGTTTCACTCCACAAGGAGACTGCCTGTTACGCAAATGCAGTAAGCCAAGGTAAGTTGCTACCTAGCATTAAACTTATCTTGTAAAAAAACTATCAATCATAAATCACTAGTTAACTACACATGGTTGATGATAATACTAGATATTATCTAGCGTGTCCTGTGTTGCATATAATCTGACTGAGCATACAAGCATCTAAGTATCTGACTGAGCGGTGGTAGGCAGAAGCAGGCGAGTAAACATTCATTCAAACAGCACTTTCCTGCGTTTTGCCAGCAGCTCTTCGTTGTGCGTCAAGCATTGCGCTGTTTATGACTTCAAGCATATCAACTCCCGAGATGAGGCTGGTGTGACCGAAGTGAAATGGCTGGCTAGTTAGCGCGCGCTAATAGCGTTTCAAACTTCACTCGCTCTGAGTCTTGGGGTGGTGGTTTCCCTTGCTCTGCATGGGTAACAATGCTTTGATGTGGTGGCTGTTGTCGTTGTGTTGCTGGTTTGAGCCCAGGGAGGAGCGAGGAGAGGGACGGAGGCTATACTGTTACACTGACAATACTAAAGTGCCTATAAGAACATCCAATAGTCAAAGGTCTATGAAATACAAATGGTATAGAGGGAAACAGTCCTATAATAACTACAACCTAAAACTTCCTACCTGGGAATATTGAAGACTCATGTTAAAAGGAACCACCAGCTTTCATATGTTCTCATGTTCTGAGCAAGGAACTGAAACGTTGGCTTTCTTACATAGCACATATTGCACTTTTACGTTCTTCTCCAACACTTTGTTTTTGCATTATTTAAACCAAATTGAACATGTTTCATTATCTACTTGAGGCTAAATTGATTTTATTGATGTATTATATTAAGTTAAAATAAGTGTTAATTCAGTATTGTTGTAATTGTCATTATTACAAATACATTTTAAAAAATAAAATAAAAATAAATAAATACATAAAAAAAATAATAAATTTAAAACCAGCCGATTAAAATCGGTATCGGCTTTTTTGGTCCTCCAATAATCGGTATCGGTGTTGAAAAATCATAATCGGTCGACCTCTACTACATATACACAAAAGTATGTGGACACCACTTCAAATTCATGGATTCGGCTATTTCAGCCACACCTGACCGGTGTATGAAATCGAGCACACAGCCATGAAATCGCCATAGACAAACATTTGCAGTAGTAGGACCTTACAGAAGAGTTCAGTGACTTTCAACGTGGCACTGTCATAGGATGCCACCTTTCCAACAAGTCAGTTCGTCAAAGTTCTGCCCTGTTAGAGCTGCCCCGGTCAACTGTAGGTGCAATCATTGTGAAGTGGAAATGTCTAGGAGCAACAATGGCTCAGCCACGAAGTGGAAGACCACACAAGTTCACAAATATGACAGCCGAGTGCTGAAAGAAATTGTCTGTCCTAAGTTCCAACACTCACAACCAAGTTCCAAACTGCCTCTGGAAGCAACGTCAGCACAAGAACTGTTCATTGAGAGGTTCATGAAATGGGTTTCCATGGCTGAGCACCATGCACAATGCCAAGCATCAGCTGGAGTGGTGTAAAGCTTGCTGCCATTGCTATGCGTTCTCTGGTGTGATGACTCACCATCTGGCAGTCTGACGGACGAATACGAGACATATGTGGCAGGGTCTACAGGAAATCACGGACTACAAAAAGAAAACCCGCCACGTCACGGACACCGTTGTCACGCCTCCAAACACCTTATTTGCCCACTTTGAGGATAATACAGTGCCACCATCACGGCCCGCTAACGAGGACTATGCCAACGTGAGTAAAACATTTACATTTGTTAACCCTCGCAAAGCAGCTGGCCCAAATGGCATATCTAACCGCGTCCTCAGAGCATGCACAGACCAGCTAGCTGGTGTGTTTACGGACCTATTCAATCACTCCCTATCCCAGTCTGCTGTCCCCACATGCTTCAAGATGTCCACCATTGTTCCTGTACCCAAGAAGGCAAAGATAACTGAACTAAATGAGTACAGCCCTGTAGCACTCACTTCTGTCATCATGAAGTGCTTTAAGAGACTAGTCAAGGATCCTATCACCTCTACCTTACCTGACACCCTAGACCCACTTCAGTTTGCATAGCGCCCCAACAGGTCCACAGACGATGCAATCACCATCACACTGCACACTGCCCTTTCCCATCTGGTCAAGAGGAATACCTATGTAAGAATGCGGTTCATTGACTGTACAGCTCAACAACACCATAGTACCCTCCAAGCTCATCATCAAGCTGGAGGCCCTGGGTCTCAACCCTGCCTGTGTAACTGGGTCCTGGACTTTCTGACGGGCCGCCCACTGGGTGGTGAAGGTAGGAAACAACATCTCCACTTCGCTGACCCTCAACACTGGTGCCCCACAAGGGTGCGTGCTCAGCCCCCTCCTGTACTCCCTGTTCACCCACGACTGCGTGGTCAGGCACTGCTCCAAATGAATCATCAAGTTTGCAGACGACACAACAGAGTGGGCTTGATTACCAACAACGAAGAAGACACCTCTTCCCTGTAGGCTGAAAGCACTGAGTGTGGTGTCAGGAAAACAACTTCTCAGTCAACAAAACAAAATAAGATATTCGTGGAAACAGCAGAGGGAGCACCCCCCTATCCACATCGAAGGGACAGCAGTGGAGAAGGTGGAAAGTTCCTCGGCGTACAAACTGAAATGGTCCACCCACACTGACAGTGTGGCTTTAAACAATGCCACTTTAAACAATGCCACTTCAATAATTTTACATATCTTACACTAGCCGTATCATCTGTATATACACTGTATTTTATACCATCTATTGCACCTTGCCTATGCTGCTTGGCCATCGCTCATCCATATATTTCTGTGTACATATTCTCATTCACCCCTTTAGATGTGTGTATTAGGTAGGTATTGAGAAATTGCTAAATTACTTGTTAGATATTATTGTAAATGTTGTAACTAGAAGCACAAGCATTTCGTTACACTTGCATTAACATCTGCTAACCATGTGTATGTGAACAATAACATTTCATGTGTTTGGCAGATGCCAGGAGAACGCTACCTGCCACAATGCACAGTGCCAACTCTAAAGTTTGGTGGAGGAGAAATAATGATCTGGGGTTGTTTTTCATGGTTCCAGTGAAGGGAAATCAATGCTACAGCATACAATGACATTCTATACGATTCTATGCCTCCAACTTTGTGGCAACAGTTTGAAGAAGGCCCTTTCCTGTTTCAGCATAACAATGCAAAAACCGAGGTCCATAAAGGAATGGTTTGTCGAGATCAGTGTGGAATACTTGACTGGCCTGCACAGAGCCTTGACCTCAACCCCATCGAACACCTTTGCAATGAATTGTAATGCTGAGTGCAAGCCAAGCCTAAATCGCCCAACATCAGTGCCTGACCTCACTAATGCTCGTGACTGAATGGAAGCATGTCCCCGCAGAGTGAAGGCTTTTGTTGCTGCAAAGTGGGGACCAACTCCATATTAATGCCCATGACTTTGGAATGAGATGTTCGACGAGCAGGTGTCCACATACTTTTGGTAATGCATATGTATATGGATGACTTATAAAGCCAGGCACATTTAACAGTTAATCAATAGCCTATAGACCTAATTAAGTTAAGGTTTCCTCTCTCCTCAATTTTCTTAGACAATAAGACAAGGGCTGTTTTCTCCTCTCCTCATTCTGCTGCTGTATCTGCCTCATTGTTCTCAACACCAATATGCTGGTTAACTTTTCTTTATACACATAGCAGCATGGTCTAGGAAAAGGTGCCAATTCAACATCACACATGTGTTTCCGAACCGCAGACAGGGAACGCAATGAAACGTGGGAGAAAGAGCATGTTATATAATAATATCATTTTTATTTGTGTTGCACCATTGTCCTTAACCATATACAATTTCAGTAGCACATGTCTTAGAGTGATGGACTGTGACATCCCCAAAGCCTCCATAATGGATCAGTCCACTCAGACAGGCGTGAATCAGACAGGTAAATCCATGATTTATTACATTTCTTTGCTACTGCTCAACTAAAGAAATCTCGGGCGACCAACAGCCTATCAACCAACAACTCACCTAAAATGGGGTCAGCTCTATAAGCCAACTAGCTAATGAGGTTACATGTCTGAACAAAAGTGTAAACAAATGGTTAACGACACGCAAGTAGTTTTAGAACAGTCCACAACATGGTTTATGAATGTAAAATGTGGTTCCAGCGATGTGCTGCAGGAAGATAAAAATGTTGCGCCTGTAAGATGGGTCAGGTTTGTTTGACCTGGTTAGGTTATTTTTTATTTAACTAGGAAAGCCCGTTAAGAACAAATTCTTATTTTACAATGACGGCCTACCCCGGCCAAACCGTCCCCTAACCCGGACGACACTCGTCTTATTCTCTAGGGCACTCTGCAACAACAGTGCACCGTGCAGCGAAGCCTTATCATTACAACAATTATTATCTGGGAGTCCATCCATGTTATGACTAAATTTAATATCATAGTTCAGCAGCAGTAATCCCTCTCCAACTTTAATGGTGTTTTATGCGTATCAAAATCCAAATAACAGACACCTGGGTCTAATGATGAGATTTGTGTGCACACTTGAAGTTTAAGCCCTCTTTTTAGGGACTCTCACTGCCAGTCAGTCAGTCATGTAGTCAGTCATGTAGTCAGTCATGTAGTCAGTCATGTAGTCAGCCATGTAGTCAGCCATGTAGTCAGCCATGTAGTCAGCCATGTAGTCAGCCATGTAGTCAGTCATGTAGTCAGTCATGTAGTCAGTCTGTCACCCTAGACTGAGACCAGAAAGAGCCTAGTCAGTCTGTCACTCAGGCAGTGCTGAAGACATACTGTACCATGTCACCCTAGACTGAGACCAGAAAGAGCCTGACCGGGGAACATTTGGGATTGATTTGCTGCTATTTTTACATGTCCTAATTTAAATACTTCAGAAATACAGTCAGAGACTGTCGGCCTCAACACCCTTGGGAGACCTGGAAGTGTTTATTAATCTCGAAAGTAAGTCAAAGAACACTGTTTATTACACAGCCTTGAGAAAAATTAATTAGTGCTCAGGAGTTGTCATGATAAAGGCAACGGAGAAGGTAACATTCATCCTCACCACACAAACACACACCCTAAAAAGCTCATAAGACTCTTCAGTTCACGGTGTACCTTGGTATGCAGGAGGATTCACACAGCAACAGTTTCTCTCCAGGAGACGCAAGAGCTACTATACATCTTCACTTGAGCAAAACGCCTCCTCTCATTGGTCCATAAATCTAAAATGGAGCATGGAAGATACACTCTTAACAATAACCTTTGGCTGCATGCCAAATGGCACCCATTCCCTTATAGTGCACTACTTTTGGCCAGGGGCCTTATGGGTCCTCCTGCCCTGTGGGTCCTGGTCAAAAGTAGTGCACTATAAAGGGAATAGGGTGCCATTTGGGATGCAGAATTGTCTTAGAATAAAACTGAGGCAGGCTACTACAATTATAGTTAGTCGTGATGACTATGATCACAGGCAGTAATACATGCTCCACAGTAGCAGTAACATTATACACATGACTGTGCATTACTGCACTGCCTCCCTTAACCTCTTTCAGAGGACACACACTGGGTGGAGGAATGACAGTGCAGATCCCTCACTCTCTCTCAGTAACCAGCACTGGATACCAGGCAGAGAACCACTCTGTGACCAGCAGTGGATACCATGGAGAAGGGAACAAAGAAGCTACTGTGATTTTCTCACATGGATGCGCAAAGTGGTTGTGGAAACACACACAAACCAATAGGAACACACACAAACCAATAGGAATACACACAAACCAATAGGAACACACACAAACCAATAGGAATACACACCGATACCCTCTCTTCCTGCCAGCTGTCCTCCTACCCCTCCCTGGCCCCCCAGCTGTGGCTCACCACCCACCTCCAGCGAAGCCTGGATTTTACCAAAGCACAGTTCCCCCTCTGAATCCCACAGAGCTCCCCATGTATCCCCATCCCTGCTGCCAGGAGTATCAGGACCACTGTGTTATTCATCACCCCCTGCAGATCCCGCTCACTGAACAGCTAGTACCATTAACACCCCTCCACTCCATCCATCTCTGCCCATAGCTCAATCTGTGTGGGGCCTAGCTAGGGTCAGGGAAATGATAATGTATACTGGTGAGGAAGCTGACACTTATTGCATACTGGCATTATGCGTGCTTTACCCTCCTCCCATATCTATACGCCTGCCTTTACAAAGCCCATGCTCTCAGGATATCCCCCCTTGCCATGCACAAACCTTCGCTCAGACATATCCTAGTCCATTCCCCTCATATCGACCTAAATCACAGCCTTCCCAATGCCCGCATCTGCATTGGCGAGGAGACAATGCCCGCCTCCCCCTCCGACCAGACTGCTGTGAGGGTTGGCCCTCGACACGTCCCAAATGGCACCCTATTCCCTATCTAGTGCACTACTATTGACCAGAGACCTATGGGCCCAGGTTAAAATTATTGCACTAGATAGGGAATAGAGGTCCATTTGAGATACAATATAGGCCTTTCATCCCTCTGCATCAGCCAGACTAAACCCTTAATTAGGGTTTGCAGAGGGCTGTTATTCATTCCTCTAGTAAAGCTTACACTACACTGCTCAGGGGACTCACACCCTCCACTTGTGGTACAGCAGTTTCATGCGATTGAACTCGGGTCTATTTTGGGATATGAACATAAAGAGAATCTAAAAAAAAAACGCCATAATTGTTGCTTTTTTTGGGCTAATTGTATGTAACTCATACTAATGTGTGTGGCAAGGACAGAGGGAAAGAGAGAAAGAGAGAGAGACAGACCGAGAGCGCAAGGGAAAAGGAGAGAGCAAGAGCGTAAACATAAAGAGTGAGGCCTCTGCTGTGCTTCAAGCTGAGCTCTCATTGCAACAGGTATGTCATTATGTTGTCATCAAATAGCATTCATTTGTCATGATGCTGTGAATGCAGACGGAACAACAGACCCATGTTTCACATGGCAGGCTGTTTAACTCAAGACGCCAGACTCTGGGTAGCCTCATGAATATTCTGAGTAACAGATTACCAAAGAACACTATATATAGAGGTTGTTAGGCATGTTTGTACAGGAAATGGATCAGATCACATGATGCAGCAACAGCAAGTGGTGGCTCACCTTCCACTATTCTTGTCCGTTCACCCTCCTCCCTCTCAGGTCTAAAGACAGACCCCGCTATCTTGTTTTTCTACTGCAGCTCCTTCCTCATGTCACCTCATAAAGTTCACTGTGCTTCAATCTATATACACTGTCTGTCGGTCTGGATTCATAAATGCATACAGACCAGTTAGACAGATCTCAGTTCTACCCCCCCAGACAAATAGACCACCAGATCAGCAACACACAGGCCTCCAGCCCAGCCAGCCAGCCAACCAGTCCTAGACTATTAGAGCGGTCAGTGCTGCTGCTGGCATCAAAAGCACTGTCACTCCTTGTTTGTAGACACTCGCTCTGGGGAGGGCAGAATCTGAGAATCCGTGACAAAGTTCCACAGCAGGTGGCCTGCAGATGTGGTGGGGGCTTGGCTGGCCAACGATGGTGACAGTCAGTGACAGAGACAACTCCAGTTCAGCAAAATAAGAAAAGAAAATACCTTGAGGTGCTCTCCAGTCCAGCTGCAGTGTTGGCCCAAGCACCGGATGTATCCCAAATGGCACCCAATTCCCTACTTGGTGCACTACTTTTGACCACAGAACTATGGGCCCCGGTCAAACGTAGTGCACTGCATAGGGAACAGAATGCCATTTGAGACGCATACCAAAGACTGTCCGCTCAGCTTGAGTAGCAACTGTGGAAGATGATAAATCCATGATAAATGCCACTTACCTCCCACCACCCATCTACATGCTGCAGTCGGTCCCACCAAGCAGACACGAGTGTGTGTGGTGTGTGTGTGTGTGTGTGTGTAAGGGATTAGCCAACTTCCACAGATGTTGCTGTAATTGAATAAAGACGAAGGGATGTAACAGGTATTCCCGTGCGCCAAATCCCCATGGCAACAAGAGATACAAAATCTAACCGAAGCCGTTTTTATGGCTTCGTTCTAAACTGGAATGGCCAGCAGATGATCTGTGAGCAGATTCAGATGAATCGCCACATCGATAGACACACAGACAGAGTTCGCCAAGGGTCAGTAACTGGGAGCCATAAACCAAAGACACAGAAAGACACATTCTTCTCATGCTTTGTTGATTTCAAAAAAGCTTTTGACTCAATTTGGCATGAGTGTGTGCTATACAAATTAATGGAGAGCAGTGTTGGGGGAAAAACATGACATTATAAAATCTATGTACACAAAAACAACAAGTGTGCAGTTAAAATTGGCAAAAAAACATGACTTTCCACAAGGCCGTGGGGTGAGACAGGGATGCAGCTTAAGCACAATTCTGTTCAATATGTATATCAATGAATTGGCAAGGGCACTAGAACAGTTTGCAGCACCTGGCATCACCCTACTACAACCTGAAGTCAAATGTCTACTGATGATCTGATGCTTCTGTCCCCAACCAAGCAGCACCTAGATCTTCTGCACAGATTCTGTCAGACCTGGGAACTGACAGTAATTTCCAGTTTTAAAAACAAATTCCATCTAGACACTGTTGTCATAGAGCACACAAAAAACGATACATACCTCGACCTAAACATCACCGCCACAGGTAACTTCCACAGAGCTGTGAACCATCTGAGAGACAAGGCAAGAAAGGCATTCTATGCCATAAAAAGGAACATAAGATTCGACATACCAATTAGGATCTGGCTAAAAATACTTGAATCAGTTACAGAACCCATTGCCCTTTATGGCTGTGAGGAGTGGGGTCTGCTCACCAAGCAAGAATTTACCAAATAAATGGGACAAAACACCAAAGAAGAGACTCTGCATGCAGTATTATGCAAAAATACCCTCCGTGTACCATGTAAAAAAAACAAATAACGCACGCAGAGCAGCGCTAATTATCAAACTCCAGAAAATATATGTTAAATTCTACAACCACAAAGGGAAGCGATTCCCAAACCTTCCATAACAAAGCCATCACCTACAGAGAGATGAACCTTAAGAAGAGTCCCCTAAGCAAGCTGGTCCTGGGGCTCTGTTCACAAACACACCCCACTGAGCCCCAGGACAGCAACACAATTAGACCCAACTGAATCACGAGAGAACAAAAAGATAATTACTTGACACATTGGAAAGAATTCAGGGCAAACTAGAATGCTATTTGGCCATAAACAGAATACAAACCACTGACTGACCCAAAATTAAGGAAAGCTTTGACTATGTACAGACTCAGTGAGCATAGCCTTGCTATTGAGAAAGGCCGTCGTAGGCAGACCTGGCTCTCAAGAGAAGACAGGCTATGTGCACACTTCCCACAAAACGAGGTGGAAACTGTGCTGCACTTCCTAACCTCCTGCCAAATATATACAGTGGGGCAAAAAAGTATTTAGTCAGCCACCAATTGTGCAAGTTCTCCCACTTAAAAAGATGAGGCCTGTAATTTTCAGCATAGGTACACTTCTACTATGACAGACAAAATTTGAAAAAAAAAATCCAGAAAATCACATTGTAGGATTTTTAATGAATTTATTTGCAGATTATGGTGGAAAATAAGTATTTGGTCAATAACAAAATTCTCAATACTTTGTTATATACCCTTTGTAGGCAATGACAGAGGTCAAACGTTTTCTGTAAGTCTTCACAAGGTTTTCACAGAGTTGCAGGTATTTTGGCCCATTCCTTCATGCAGATCTCCTCTAGAGCAGTGATGTTTTGGGGCTGTTGCTGGGCAACACAGACTTTCAACTCCCTCCAAAGATGTTCTATGGGGTTGAGATCTGGAGACTGGCTAGGCCACTCCAGGGCCTTGAAATGCTTCTTACGAAGCCACTCCTTCGTTGCCCGGGCGGTGTGTTTGGGATCATTGTCATGCTGAAAGACCCAGCCACGTTTCATCTTCAATGCCCTTGCTGATGGAAGGAGGTTTTCACTCAAAATATCACGATACATGGCCCCATTTATTCTTTCCTTTACACAGATCAATCGTGCTGGTCCCTTTGCAGAAAAACAGCCCTAAAGCATGATGTTTCCACCCCCATGCTTCACAGTAGGTATGGTGTTCTTTGGATGCAACTCAGCATTCTTTGTCCTCCAAAACACGACGAGTTGAGTTTTTACCAAAAAGTTATATTTTGGTTTCATCTGACCATATGACATTCTCCCAAATCATCCAAATGCTCTCTAGCAAACTTCAGACGGGCCTGGACATGTACTGGCTTAAGCAGGGGGACACGTCTGGCACTGCAGGATTTGAGTCCCTGGCGGCGTAGTGTGTTACTGATGGTAGGCTTTGTTACTTTGGTCCCAGCTCTCTGCAGGTCATTCACTAGATCTCCCCCGTGTGGTTCTTGGATTTTTGCTCACCGTTCTTGTGATCATTTTGACCCCACGGGGTGAGATCTTGCGTGGAGCCCCAGATCAAGGAAGATTATCAGTGGTCTTGTATGTCTTCCATTTCCTAATAATTGCTCCCACAGTTAATTTCTTCAATCCAAGCTGCTTACCTATTGCAGATTCAGTCTTCCCAGCCTGGTGCAGGTCTACAATTTTGTTTCTAGTGTCCTTTGACAGCTCTTTGGTGTTGGCCATAGTGGAGTTTGGAGTGTGACTGTTTGAGGTTGTGGACAGGTGTCTTTTATACTGATAACAAGTTCAAACAGGTGCCATTAATACAGGTAACGAGTGGAGGACAGAGGAGCCTCTTAAAGAAGAAGTTACAGGTCTGTAAGAGCCAGAAATCTTGTAGGTGACCAAATACTTATTTTCCACCATAATTTGCAAATAAATTCATTAAAAATCCTAATGTGATTTTCTGTCATAGTTGAAGTGTACCTATGATGAAAATTACAGGCCTCTCATCTTTTTAAGTGGGAGAACTTGCACAATTGGTGGCTGACTAAATACTTTTTTGCCCCACTGTATACCATATTAGAGACACATATTTCCCTCAGATTACACAGATCCACAAAGAACTCGAAAACAATAGTACTTATCTATTCACAAATTGTTACAACACTGTATATTGCCACAATGTGACATATGGAATGCCTCTAGTCCGTTGGAACTTGTGAGTGTAATGTTAACTCTTCCTTTTATATTGTTAACTTTTGCTTATTATCTATTTCACTTGCTTCGGCAATACAAAAATATGTTTCCCATGCCAATAAAGCCCTTTGAATTGAATTGAGAGAGAACAGGCAGACACACTCCTCATTATTAAATGACAAAGATAAATATTACAGAGGCATCCATCCATCTCTGCCCTCTGAGCTTGTCAACAGATGGCACAACAGTACAAAGCTTCCCCTGAGGTCCACGTGTCATGCTGTGAGAGGTTCCCCCCAGACTTGCCCCCATTTCTCAAAGACAGACTGCGAGGTTACAGTGTTACAGTATTTCATAGTTAGAGCAACTCTGTCTCATCCGTCATTTTGTAAAGTCTGCCGTTTTCCAGACAAACCCAGGAGTCTGTAGGACCGAGTGAGCGTCTGTTCACTGGCCAGGCAGTACCCATACACAGGGACTAGGGTGACATTGCCCATAGGCACTGGTCTTGGGTCAGTTTAGGATTCCCCCCACTAATGGTTAAGGTTCGGATTCGGCCAGGGGAAGCTGATCCTAGATATGTAACAAGGGGACACTTCACCCCGGATTTTTCACTGACTAGCTGCTTCCATGTTGCTCACAGGTGTGTATAAGGTAGTTGTTGTGAATTTGTTAGATTACTTGTTAGATATTACTGCATTGTCGGAACTAGAAGCACAAGCATTTAGTTACACTCACATTAACATCTTCTAACCATGTGTATGTGACCAATAAAATTGCATTTGATGCAAAGTGTGAGGGTTACTATTAGTGAGTCTTAACTGGCAGCTGGGCCAAATCGGAAAACGGATTGCTTCTAGGTTGAAACCAGCAGCCAAACTGCATGCTGGTGTCTTCGAGTCAGTCATGTTGTTATATACAGTGCCTTCAGAAAGTATTCAAACCTAGGGCTGTGGCGGTCATGAACTTTTGTCAGCAATTAACTGCCGGTCTCACGGTAATTGACCGTTTTCTAAACATATTTACCATCTCGGGGCTTTCACGCATACAAGCTGCTGATGCATGCCTTTGGAACATCTACAATTTATAAAGTCACAAATCTATTTAATATAGCATACAGTGGGTCAAAAAAGTATTTAGTCAGCCACCAATTGTGCAAGTTCTCCAACCTAAAAAGATGAGGCCTGTAATTTTCATCATAGGTACACTTCAACTATGACAGAAAATCACATTGTAGGATTTTTAATGAATTTATTTGCAAATTATGGATTTGATGCAAAGTGTGAGGCATCCATCCACTTTGGATGGTGTATCAATTCAGTTGCCGGAGAGGAAGGAAAGCGCTCAGGGATTTCACCATGAAGCCAATTGTAACTTTAAAACAGTTAAGAGTTTAATACCTGTGATAACTGAGGATGGATCAACAACATTGTAGTTACTCCACAATACTAACCTAAATGGCAGTGATTGTACAGAATAAAATATTCCAAAACATGCATCCTGATCCAAGCACAGGAAAAAACCTATAGGAAAACCTGGTTCAGTCTACTTTCCAACAAACACTGACACACATTTCAGCAGGTCAATAAGCTAAAACACAAGGCCAAATATACACTGGAGTCGCTTACCAAGACAACATTGAATGTTTCTGAGTGGCCCAGTTACCGTTTTGACTTAAATCTACTTGAAAATCTATGGCAAGTCTTTGGGCTGTCTAGCAATAACCAACAACAACTTAATAGTTATATACAAACACACACTACCGTTCAAAATTTGGGGTCACTGGTTTTTGAAAGAAAAGCACATTTTTTTGTCTATTAAAATATCAAATTGATCAAAAATACAGTGTAGACGTTAATGTTGTAAATGACTATTGTAGCTGGAAACGGCAGATTTTCTACGGAGTATCTACAAAGGCGTACAGAGGCCCATTATAAACAACCATCACTCCTGTGTTCCAATGGCACGTTGTGTTAGCCTTTAAAATGATAGACTTGGATTAGCTAACACAACGTGCAGTGGGAACACAGGAGTGATGGTTGCTGATAATGGGCCCCTGTACACCTATTTTAAATGGACAAAAAATAAAATACTCATCTTTCAAAAACAAGGACATTTCTAAGTGACCCCAAACTTTTGAACGGTAGTGTATATTTTTTAAGAATAATGTCCAGGTGAGTAAAGTTCTTAGAGACTTGCCTAGAAAGTCTCACAGCTGTAATCACTTCCAAAGGTGATTCTAATTTGTATTGACTCATGGATGTGAATACTTACGTAAATGAGATATTTCTGCATTTCATCGTGTATATATTTGGCAAAAAAATCAAAAAACATGTTTTCACTTTGTCATTATGGGGTAGTGTGTATCAATTTAATACATTTTGAATGCAGGCTCTACCACTACAAAATGTGGAATAAGTCAAGGGGTATGAATACTTAAATATATACTTTGTTTTTATTGTAGGAACACAAAGAAAGTACCAATAAAGTAAAATAAAAGAACAAAAATTATCTGGCAGTTATAGTGCACGTCATACCTTCTGTCACGACTTCCGCTGAAGTCTGTCCCTCTCCTTGTTCGGGCGGCGTTCTGCGGTCGACGTCACCGGCCTTCTAGCTATCGCCGATCCACTTTTCATTTTCCATTTGTTTTGTCTTTGTTTTACACACCTGGTTTCAATTCTCCAATTACATGTTCATTATTTAACCATGGTTTTTGTGCGTGATTGTTTTATGTATGTTCGGTCCGTTATTGTGGGCTCAGTATTACGACATGTTATTGGAATATTTAAGTAAAGTTACTTGTGTTACTCATCTCTGCTGTCCTGCGCCTGACTCCTCTGCACCAGCTACACCCAGACCACTACAGAATCACGCACCACAAAAATGGAGTCAGCAGGAGCACACAACCCCCCTTTGGCGGTCGAGGAGCGTGTCCAGCAGCATGCGACCATGTTGCAACGTCTCTGCACCGCCATGGATCACGTGCTGCAGACGATGGACCGATGGGGGAGAGAAAAGTTCTTCCAGCGCCTCCACTACAACAGGCACCACTGTTCACCATTCCTTCACCCGGTCCCAGTGGGATTCGGCTCGCACTCCCGAGGGAGTATGAGGGGACGGCTTCCGGATGCCAGGGGTTCCTACTCCAGCTGGAATTCTACCTGGCGACCGTCCACCCGGCTCCTTCGGGACGTGAGAGCGTGTCCGCCCTCGTCTCCTGTCTCTCAGGGAATGCCCTGGAGTGGGCCACGCCGTATGGGGGGAAGGAGAAGCGGTGTTGGACCATTACGCAGAGTTCACCCGCCACTGTCGGGCAGTTTTTGACCACCCGACTAAGGGTAGAGTGGCGGGTGAACGTCTGTTCCATCTGGGACGAGGAGCGCACAGGAGTTCGCTGAGGTGAGGACGCCCGTCAGGAGTTGGCCTGCAGGGACACCCCTCTCACGTCTGACCAGCTGGTTGGCCTGTCCATCCGGCCGAATAACCTGCTGGCTACCCGCGGACGTCTGGATCGGGGCCTGTCAGTTCCATCCCCCAGCACCACCGCTCTGACGCCCATGGAGCTGGGAGGGGCTGCGCTTAGGGCGACCAGAGGAGGGGCTGTTCCCTGTACCATCTGTGGCCGCAGAGGCCACACTGCTGGTCGGTGCTGGGGAGGTTCCTCTGGGAGTCGAGGCAGCAGGCAGGGCACTCTCGTGTCACCCCAGGTGAGTCAGCACCAGGCTCACTCAGAGCCCCCTGTTGCTCACATGTTTTTGTTTATACATTTCCTGAGTTTTTCCCGTATTCCCAACATAAGGCGCTCGTAGATTCAGGCGCAGCTGGGAATTTTATTGACAGAGCATTTGCCCATAGTTTAGGGATCCCCATTGTTCCTGTGGATATGCCCTTCCCTGTGCACGCCCTAGATAGTCGACCATTAGAGTCATGGCTAATTAGGGAGGCCACCGCTCCACTGGGCATGGTTACGCAGGAGGGTCACAAGGAGAGAATTAATATTTTCCTTATTGATTCTCTCAGGGGATGGTCAAGAGAGTGCTCGGGGAGGTGTTTAGGGGTTTCCGACAGTGCAACTATGGTGGAAAGTCCAGACCAGGTCTCCACCGTGCGCATCCCCTCTGAATATGCCGAACTGGCTCTCGACCTTCTGTAAGAACAGGGCGACTCAATTGCCACCCCATCGACGGGGGGGATTGTGCGATAAATCTCCTGGTAGACACAGCACTTCCCAGGAGTCACGTCTATCCTCTGTCACAGGAAGAGACGGCGGCTATGGAAAAATATGTCTCAATGCCAGGGCAGGGGTACATTCAGCCCTCTACTTCACCCGCCTCCTCGAGTGTATTTTTTGTGAAGAAGAAGGATTGAGGTCTGTGCCCGTGCATTGACTATCAAGGTATCAACCAAATCACTGAGGTACAGCTACCCACTGCCTCTCATAGCCAGTGTGATAGAGTCAATGCACGGGGTGCGCTTCTTCACAAAATTGGATCTCTGGAGTGCTTACAATCTGGTGCGTATCCGGGAGGGGGACGAGTGGAAGAGGGCATTTAGTACCACCTCAGGGCACTATGAGTACCTCGTCGTGCCGTACGGGTTGATGAATGCTCCATCAGTCTCCAGGCCTTTGTAGACAAGATTTTCTGGGACCTGCATGGGCAGGGTGTAGTGGTGTATATCGACGACATTCTGATATACTCAGCTATACGCGCCGAGCATGTGTCCCTGGTGCGCAGGGTGCTTAGTTGACTGTTGGAGCATGACCTGTACGCCAAGGCTGAGAAATGTCTGTTCTTCCAACAGTCCGTCTCCTTCCTAGGGTACCGCATTTCGACTTCAGGGGTGGAGATGGATAGTGACCGCGTTTCAGCCATGCGTAATTGGCAGACTCCCACCACGGTAAAGGAAGTGCAGCGGTTTCTAGGGTTTGCCAACTACTACCGGAGGTTTATCCAGGGCTTTGGTCAGGTAACGGCTCCCATTACCTCACTGCTGAAGGGGGGGACAGGTGTGACTGCAGTGGTCGGCTGAAGTGGATAGGGCTTTTGGTCACCGGAGGGCTCTGTTTACCTCGGCTCCCGTGCTGGCTCATCCGTATCCCTCTTTGACGTTCATAGTGGAGGTGGACGTGTCCGAGGCTGGGATAGGAGCCGTGCTCCCTCAGCGCTCGGGTACGCCACCAAAGCTCCGCCCGTGTGCTTTCTTTTCAAAGAAGCTCAGCCCGGCGGAGCGAAACTATGATGTGGGGGACCGGGAGCTGTCGGCTGTTGTCAAGGCTCTGAAAGCATGGAGACATTGGCTTGAGGGTGCTAAACACCCTTTTCTCATCTGGACTGACCACTACAATCTGGAGTACATCCGGGCGGCGAGGAGACTGAACCCTCGCCAGGCAAGATGGGCCATGTTCTTTACCCGTTTTGTTTTCACCCTGTCCTAGAGACCTGGTTCCCAGAACGCTAAGGCAGACGCACTGTCCGGGATGTATGACACAGAGGAGCAGTCCATAGATCACACTCCCATACTTCCGGCCTCGTGCCTGGTGGCACCGGTGGTGTGGGAGCTGAACGCGGACATCAAGCGGGCGTTACGTACAGAGCCCACTCCCCTCCAGTGTCCAGCTGGGCGTCTGTATGTTCTGTCTGCTGTCCGCGACCATTTGATCTATCGGGGCAACACGTCACGCTCCTCTGGTCATCCTGGCATCGGTCGGACAGTGCGCTGTCTTAGTGGGAAGTACTGGTGGTCCACCTTGGCCAAGGACGTGAGGGTTTAGGTTTCCTCCTGCTCGGTGTGCGCCCAGTGCAAGGCCCCTAGGCACCTGCCCAGAGGGAAATTACAGCCCTTACCCATTCCACAACGGCCATGGTCACACCTATCGGTGGACTTCATCACGGATCTTCCTCGCTCACAGGGTAACACCACGATTATGGTCGTTGTGGATCGGTTCTCTAAGTCCTGCCATCTCCTTCCTTTGCCTGGTCTCCCTACGGCCCTACAGACTGTGGAGGCCCTGTTTACACATGGCTCCACCACTCCTCCACTAACCTTTGCATCAGAGCCAGATCGAGGCTCCTGCGTTGGACGAATGGTTTAAGTGCTCGGAAGAGACCTGGGACGCCACTCATGTGCACCTGCAACGGGCCGTGAGGGGTCAGAATGCGAGCGCCAACCGCAGTGACCGGGGGACCAGATCTGACTCTCGACCTGAAATCTGCCCCTCCGCCTGCCCTGCCGGAAGCCGGGCCCGCGGTTTGTGGGGCCATTCAAAGTCTTGAGGAGACTGAACAAGGTTTGCTACAGGTTACAGCTTGCCCCCGATTACCGTATTAACCCCTTGTTCCATAGGTCTCTCCTCAGGCCGGTGGTGGCTGGTCCACTCCAGAAGTCTGAGGTGCGGGAGGTTCCTCCGCCCCCTCTGGACATCGAGGGGGCCCCGGCGTATGCCTTTCGAGCCACACTGGACTCGAGGCGTCGGGCGAGGGGCCTTCAGTACCTCGTAGAGTGGGAGGGGTACGGCCCTGAGGAGAGATGCTGGGTGCCGGTGGAGGATGTTTTGGACCCTTCGTTGCTGCGGGAGTTCCACCGTCTCCATCCGGATCGCCCTGCGCCTCACCTTCCGGGTCGTCCCCGAGGTCGGTGTCGACACGCAGCTGGGGTGTACTGTCATGACTTCCGCCGAAGTCGTTCGGGCGGCGTTCGGCGTCACCGGCCTTCTAGCCATTGCTGAGCCACTTTTAATTTTCCATTTGTTTTGTCTTTGTTTAACACACCTGGTTTCAATTCCCCAATTACATGTTAATTATTTAACCCTCTGTTTTCCCCATGGTTTTTGTGCGTGATTGTTTTATGCATGTTTGGTCCGTTATTGTGGGCTCAGTATTACGACATGTTATTGGAATTTGAGTAAAGTTACATGTGTTACACATCTCTGCTGTCCTGCGCCTGATTCCTCTGCACCAGCTACACCCAGACCACTACACCTTCATCATATTAGTTATATTGACATCTTTGAATTAGACCTTTTTCAAGTACGAAACCCACTTTCCCAGTATTCCTGACCTCTCTCCTCTTGTGTTCTTAAAGCAAAAGGTAATACGCTCCATGTGGTGTATTCCTTTTACAATGTCTGTCTATCCATTGTGTCACTGTGGGAGGGTATTTTTGTAGACATTTCCTAGTGATAGCCTTTTTACTGGCTGCCAGTAGGCAGTGTGTAAATTATCAGGTATTTCACCCAAGTACAAAGAAATTAAATGATTGTTCTATGTCAAATCCCATTATTTTTCCAATGATAGATCTTATTTCTCCCCAGTAAGTTTCGATTGCGGGGCAAGTCCAAAAGGTATGAGAGTGATCCACCCTTGACAGGCCGCATTCCCTCCAACAAGGATGTAGGGAGCCAGTCTGTTATGATTTCAGTTTAGGTGTCATCTTCTTGAGACTAGGGGGCAGTATTTTGATGTTTGGATGAAAAAGGTGCCCAAATGAAACTGCCTATTTCTCAGGCCCAGAAGCTTGAATATGCATATAATGGCAGATTGGGATAGAAAACTCTAGAGTTTCCAAAACTGTCAACATATTGTCTGTGAGTATAACAGAACTGATATTGCAGGCGAAAACCTGAGGAAAATCCAACCAGGAAGTGCTGTTATTCTGAAACCTCTCTGTTCCATTGCATGCCTTCCCTCCATTTAAAGGAGATATCTATGGCTTCCACATGGCGTGAACAGTCTTTAGACATAGTTTCAGGCTTTTCTCGCTCACCTTTCAGAGTAATGATCACATCGCGTCAGTGGATAGCTGGGTGACCTTAGATTTTTGCATGCACGAGCAGCTTGGAGCAGACCTTTTCTCTCTCTCCCTATTGAAAAGGCTACAGTCCGGTCAAAATATTAATCAATTATTTATTGCGAAAACTACCAGAGGATTTATTATAAAAAACTTTTACATGTTTCTACGAACTTTACAGATATTATTTGGAATTTGTGTCTGCCCGTCGTGACCTGCACGAGCTTGAGGATTACTCAACAAAACGCGTCAACCAAATGGAAGTTTTTGGATATAAAAATAATATTTTTCGAACAAAACAAACATTTATTGTGTAACTGGGAGTTTCATGAGTGCAAACACCCGAAGATCAAAGGTAAAATTGTATTGCCTTTCTGACCAATCCACTTTGCTGCTAGCTGTTTGTAATGTTTTGTCTGCTGAGAGAGCTGTCCTCACATAAAACGCTTGGTTTGCTTTTGCTGTAAAGCTTTTTTGAAATCTGACACGCCAGGTGGGGGCGGCAGGGTAGCCTAGTGGTTATAGTGTTGGGCTAGTAACCGAAAGGTTGCAAGTTCAAATCCGAGCTGACAAGGTACAAATCTGTCGTTCTGCCCCTGAACAGGCAGTTAACCCACTGTTCCTAGGCAGTCATTGAAAATAAGAATTTGTTCTTAACTGACTTGCCTAGTTAAATAAAGGTAAAATAAAAATTAAAATTAACAAGCTAAACTGTGTTTTGGTATATTGCACTTGTGATTTCATGAAAATTAAATATTTAATTTGTATTTGGTGCTCTGCAATTCAGCAGGTGTTGACGAAAATGATCCCGCTAAAGGGATCGGTGCACCAACAGGTTATCTTCTTAAGTGATCCCTTTGCGTGCCAATCCCATTAAAAGAACACCCAGTGAAATAGCAGCGAGCCAAATTCAAAAACAGAAATACTCATAAATCATACAAGTGTTATACATCGGTTTAAACGATTAACTTCTTGTTAATCGAGCCACAGTGTCAGATTTCCAAAAGGCTTTACAGCGAACACAAACCATGCTATTATTTGCACATATTTATCCACATTGGTTAATTACAAGTGAAAACTATATTGGTCATGCTTGCATATCATGAATCCTCCCCTTGATACGCCCCGTTGTCAATGTGTCATTAATCCTTAGCTAATATATATGTTATTAACGTGAAGCTACTTAGTGTGTTCATAAAGAACACAGACTTTTGGCTACTCACCCTTGTTCAGCATTGGGGAAAATAGGGGAGATATTTTACCTATTGCAATGTCAACCGTAACAACCCAAAGTCTTAACAGCTCGTGGTAACTATTAATTCTGTTAAGTCCGGTTCAGTGTCTTACATCTTCCCGTTGGAAATGCATGAGTCTCTCTCGGATGTGAACGTCCTCTCACCGAGATGGTTTCGCTCTTTCTCCATGACCCTGCTTGTCGACAACGATCCATGGGAGAGCTTGCTCGAGTCTTTCCGCTGGTGATGTCGCCTTTCTCCTGGCGGTATACTCCACTGGGATACCCCTCGACTTCAGATCCTCAGCCGCCTCGTCTGCATGCTCGTATGTAACCAGGCCATTTTCCAGAAATACCCACATTTTTGCAGGGAATGATGTTTGGAAGCGTATACCCTTCTCTTTAAGTGCTTTCTTAATGGGGATGTATTCTTTCCTTTTCAGTATCTCTCCCGCGTAGTCATGATCAAAGAACACTCGTATGTCTTTGAATAGACCCTCCACGAATTTGGGCATAGAGTATTTTTCTGCGCACTCTACTATGTTATAAAGTCTAGTGTTGTTTCGACGTGAGAAACCTTAGAGTTCTGTCACTATTGCCTGTAGTGCGTGTTGGTTTTTCAATGACTGTTCAAGTATTACCTTGACTGCGGTGTTCAATGTGTTTGTTTCCCCAATGCGCTGTTCTGCGTCCCCCATTCTTGTAGATATACTGTGAAGTTCTTCTTTGTTTTCTTCAAGTTTCTGGTTAATGTCCTTCTTGAACTAATTTAGTTATTTTCTAACATCTTCTCAAAGTTCCTCTCGTAAGCCTGTGAGCACCTTGCACAATTCCTCCTTTATCACCTCACAAGATGAGGGTTCTTTTGCTGCTGCTATCTTATTTGCGCTAGCATTAGCCATCTCGGGTTCATCGACGATTATATCTTCCGCTGTCTTGTTACGGGCTGTTGTTGTAGCTCTGAGACCTTTTCCTATTTTCCCCTTTTGTGTAAGTTATTATAATGCTCAGAGTAAATACTTGAATTTAGGGGGGGGGAAAACCCAACCGATGTGCAGTACGAAAAACTAGGCAGCCATTTCCTAAGTTGCATCACCGGAAGCCGGGTAAGAATACTTTCTGAAAGCAGTGTATGGCACTGGTCAGCTAGCTAGGCTAGAGTCCCAAGGGTCAGTAACTGGGAGCCATAAACCAAAGGGAGTTGTGTGTCGCTGCATTAAGAGAAGCTCTAGAGGCAATCATCTGTTGTTTTCAGAGAGAGAGACAGAGACAGAGAGAGACACTGACCAGGTCAGTTATGAGAGAGAGCAATACAGACAAAGAGTTGAGAGTATGTGGCAAATCTGAACGTCCTTGAGTTTTCCCATTTACTTTGAAATTCAATGTCAGCCATGACACAACAAACAGTCAACAACAGACAGATGGTCTTTTCTCGAGTTTGCATCCAAAATTGCAACCTATTCCCTATATTGGCCACTACTTTTGACCAGAGACCTGGGCCCGGTTTCCCCAAAAGCATCATAAGGCTAAGTTAACCCATTAGGGTGTCATGTCATGGTGCTCAATGACAGAAATCACATTTAGATTATGGTAATTCATCTTAACAGAACACACATCTCCTGTAATGAAGCAGCCAATAAAATCATTTTCAAATCATTTGCCAAAATACAAATTAGCTGGAAAACAACATTCTAATCAACACACCTGATGCGAACGAAATATGACAGATATGAAAATCTCTGTTAGAAACTTAGAAAGAGGGTGAATCTATAGATGCAACAACGACGTAGAATTTAATATGTTGAGACAAGAAAAAGAGGGGTGTGTAGCCTAATAGTTCCTCACAGTTGGCCTATTTAAAAAATATTTCCAACAATCTCCCCCTCGATAATCACAAAGCCATCTAATGATCCCATATATCCAGTGGAAATGTCATAAAATACCTTTCCCTTGTGCAAAATCAGTTGTCTGTCCTGAGCTCACTGCAGGGAAAAGCTGAGGGCCTAGAATAGACTATAGTTGATACAATGTTGCAAGTTCACTAGCTACAGTGTAGTGCTGGATCCAGTTGATTGTATCAAATCAATGTTGCACTTCACAAGAAATTGCTCAAGTCAAGACAGATAGAAGAGGGAGGGAAACAGGCTAGGTAAAGAGAATAATGTGATTGAAAATTTGAACATTTCAGTTCTTTCATCGGTATATTTTAAACAGTTTATATTTGGTCGGCCTTATGTTATTTACTTAGTTGACAAATGAAAGTGAGAGGCCAACGGCTGCATGGGCCATATCGGAGTTAGTTCCATACGCTCATTTAGGTAATGTAGTAGCCAATAGTCACTGTGCATGAATGTGTCCACATGGCAGAGGCTGCTGCTCTCGCATTAGTTGAATTTTAACTTTCATATTTGTATCATTTTAAATTAAGAGTTTTATGATTAACCTCTTGACAATGATTTTGAGAAACGAAAACGTTATTATTGAAATGAAACTTACATGAAAATGCACATATGAAAATCATAACTGGCATGCAGATCGGTATAAATGGTAGGATAAATTGTACGCTTCCTGAAACTTGAAACCCTATGAAGTCTTCATCAAATACTTTGCTCCACGTTTCTATGGTCGGATTTTCAAGCAAGGTAAAACATGCCTCATAATATTAAGTACAACATTCAGGTTTCAAACAA
This sequence comes from Oncorhynchus mykiss, assembly GCF_013265735.2. Classification (NCBI taxonomy): domain Eukaryota; kingdom Metazoa; phylum Chordata; class Actinopteri; order Salmoniformes; family Salmonidae; genus Oncorhynchus; species Oncorhynchus mykiss. Next base: position 17,644,805 of record NC_050572.1, read on the forward strand.
CTAAGTATGATTTCAAAACGCATACTGCCTCCAGATCACATTGTAAAGTAGTGGGTGACACACTGATAGCCTGTTAACCATTGTTTTTTCTTCCAGTCAATTTGGCAACAATGCTATTTATCGGCTTTTCTTTTTGGGCCAAAAGCCAGCAATTACCGGCTAACGAAAATCGTGTTTGAGACCCAGCCCTTGCCGTGTTTTGAGCAGCCTTCTCTAGTTAAGATACAGACATGAATGAGCCTGTCGGACTGTGGTTGTAGGAATGTAATCCATTGTTTATATGGGGATGTGATGCTGCCAACGATAATGTCTGTATTCTCTCTAAACTCCATTGTAAAAGATAGGTCCTTATATCTGGGTTCTGCTAAAAATTTAGAGAATACCACAGATTCTGCGAGAATACCACAGATTCTGCGAGAATACCACAGATTCTGCGAGCGTCCCAATTGGTATCCTATTAAGACCCCTTGACTAACATTTTGTTAAATTAGATCCTTATTCTAAAATGGATTAAATTGTTTGTTACAAATAATCTCCAATCAATTGAGTTTATCACAGGTGGGCTCCAAGTTGTAGAAACAGCTCATGGATGATCAATGGAAACAGTATGCACCGGAGCTCAATTTCGTGGCTCATAGCAAAGGGTCTGAATGCTTATGTAAATAAAATATTTCTGTTTTTTTATTTACATTTTAAACCCCGTTTTAGCTTTGTCATTATGGAGTATTGTGTATAAATGTATAATTTAATCCATTTTAGAATAAGGCTGTAACCTAACAAAATGTTGAGAGTCAAGAGGTCTGAATACTTTCCGAAGGCACTGTACATAGTGCACTACTTTTGACCAAAGCTCTCTGGGCCTTCGTCAAAAGTAGTGCACTATATAGTGAATAGGGTCAAAAGTAGTGCACTTTTTAGTGAATAGGGTGCCATTTGGGACACCTATTTTCTTGATTCTTTATCATCTGACAGTCAGATTCCTGGTTCTGTGAGTTGTTGTTAAACTCAAGGTCAGCCTGTGATGAATGACACAGTCAACAAGAAAGATAGTGAGTGTATCACTGCCCTGGGAACATGACTCCACCACAACATCATAACACACACACGCACACTCACAGTAAGAGTCTTATCCAGTTTTTACTGGCATCTAGAATTCTCAGTCAGTAAAGATCGCCACACCTCCAGTTAATTACCACTGAGGTATGATAGGATCTCTCACAGAGAAAGCAAATTTGACAACCTAATCAGTGTATAGAAATGAAAATCTGCAGAGTTAACTTAGCTATTGCTACATCCTTAAAACCAATCTACACAATATTTCTCAAATATTAGTCTCTTTCAAATCAAACATCTATCCTATCCCCCTTTTGTCTCATAATTTTTAAAAAATGGAGGCCTTATGCAACATTCTTTCCTTGATGTGGTAAAAAGGAGCACATCAATTCGGTTTCCGTACACAGTGCTGTTTCATTAGGCTACGGCTCCATACATTTGCATAGTCAGATCGTACGTACTGGAGTGGAAATGAGAAACAGATCAAAGAGATAACAAGAGGGTCAGCCAAGGGAGAGAGGAAGGAAGGAGTGAGAGGCAGAGAGAGAGCAAGAGAGCTTATGGTTTCTTAGAAACCGAGCAAACTGATCCAGCCATCTCTCCCTCCATCCAATCTAACGCCTTGCTTTATTTTCAGTTCAGCTCACGATCCATCCATCCATCCATCCATCCATCCATCCATGTGCTGTCCTCTCCCATCAGGGGCAGGCTTTGATAAGACCTGTGCTGTGAGCGGCAGGCAGGGAGGGAGAGAGCGAGCGAGCGCGACAGACAGAGGAGAGGAGTGCTGTGACTCACATGCCACGTCTATGCTGCATGGAAAGGGAGCAGGCAGGGAGGGAGAGACGTGTGCGCACACACACACACACACACACACGGCAGTGCTACAGTGTAGAGAGTGATGTAGTGCTCTCCATTGGGCTATCTGGCGGATCTGTTATGGCGTGTGGTATATGTTCCTGGCATGGTAAACACCAATAAATAAATCAGCCATTCTGAGTGATCACCTTCAACCAATGGTGAATAATTTCTATCGTAATGGGAGTGGTCTCTTCCAGGACGAAAATGCCTCCATCCATAGGGCACGAGTGGCGACTGAATGGTTTGATGAGCGTGAAAACGATGTAAGCCATATGCCATGGCCGTCTCAGTCGCCAGATCTAAATCTAATTGAACACTTACGGGAGATTTTGGAGCGGAGCCTGAGACTGCGTTTTCCACAATCAACTAAGCACCAAATTTGAATTGTATTTATTAAAGGATGGCCATTAGCTGCTGCCGAGGCAGCTCTTCCTGGGGTCCAGCAACATTAAGGCAGTTATATACAATAAAACATATTACAACACTTTACACAATACATTAAGTGTGTTCCCTCAGGCCACTACTCTACAATACAAAATCCATGTGTATGTGTGTAGAGTGCATGTCTTATCATGTGTATGTGTCTCTTCACAGTCCCCGCTGTTCAATAAGGTGTATTTTTATCTGTTTTAAAAATCTGATTCTACTGCTTGCATCAGTTACCTGATGTGGAATAGAGTTCCATGTAGCCATGGCTCTATGTAGTAATGTGCGCCTCCCATAGTCTGTTCTTGACTTGGGGATTGTAAAGAGACCTTTGGTGGCATGTCTTGCAAACAAGTAGTGATGAAGTCATTATCTCCTCCACTTTGAGCCATGTGAGATGTAAATGCATATCATCTCTGTACATTTAGGGGCCAGCCGTGCTGCTCTGTTCTATTTCACTGGGTGTTGTCAAATCGTGCGAAGGGATCACTAAGAAGTTAACATACCATACATACCATAGTATATAGACAAACAAAAGCAGGCTAGATAGTTTGGTGCCAGGGGGTTTGGATTTTGTTTTGGGGGCCTTTGTGCCTCACCTGAAAAGGAGGTGAAACACTGACAGGAGCTATACAGTAGCAGAAGGCTTCTCGTAGACAGTGTCTTTGCGTCAGAGGGGTGAATTTAAACACCGGCTGTAGACTCCGAGCAAGCCATCAGGATCATGATTGGATTTCCAACTGATCCGTGCACACGAGTGTGCAAGCATTACTGAGCATCAGAAGTCCACATCATAATATTTTTATGTGGAGAACGACGAGAGCGATGGAACATGACGAGAATAAGGTGGATCCATAAAACGCAGCAGTAGGTGAGCAGTGACCCATCCTGTGAAACCTGTAGTAGAGGAAACACAGTGAGTCCACAGCTGGAGCTAACCTGTGTGAACACCTGGGTTGTACACCAGCATGCTCCAGCTGCTGGAGATGACCTGTATAACAGAGAGAAATATAATCAACACATCCAACACCATCCTGACACACTCACACCACACTCCAATGCACACACAACGAGAGACAAAAAACACATCTGCACCCATCCAAGCTATACTTAGATAAATTCCAAACATTAAAATGTTCATCTGACTGGTTCATAGTAACAGGGAACTAAATACCAAAACTCAAAAAGGCTACATACTGTACAAGCTCTTCCACAGACAGCTGAAAAGGGGTAGACCAAATCAATAACTATCGGTTAGCGAACTTGTTCAAATATCTGTGGGGAGGGATGGTATGTGGTGGTGGGATACTAAATAGACAGAAATATCTGATTAACACAACTCATTAGGACCTAAGTCTTCTTGAGTACAGCTGGAATGTTAGGGGACAAAGTGAATACTATCACTTAACAGATGATTTACTATCACGTAACAGTTAAACTCTGTTGAGCTGGCTGAACCATAACAATGTCAAACCTACTTGAGGGGGCTTCGTTGCCCTCAAATCAGGCTCAGTCCTCTGGTCTCAGTACAGATTACAGAAGAGTACTTACTTACTGAAGAGTACAAACAATGATCAAGAACTGATCAGAGTACAGCCGTGGCCAAAAGTTTGAGAATGAAAATTAATATTTGTGTCAAAGTCTGCTGCCTCAGTTTGTATGATGGCAATTTGCATATATTCCAGAATATTTTGAAGAGTGATCAGATGAATTGCAATTAATTGCAAAGTCCCTCTTCGCCATGCAAATAAACTGAATCTCAAAAACATTTCCACTGCATTTCAGCCCTGCCACAAAAGGACCATCTGACATGTCAGTGATTCTCTCGTTAACACAGGTGTGAGTGTTGACGAGGACAAGGCTGGAGATCACTCTGTCATGCTGGTTGAGTTCGAATAACAGACTGGAAGCTTCAAAAGGAGGGTGGTGCTTGGAATCATTGTTCTTCCTCTGTCAACCATGGATACCTGCAAGGGAACACGTGCCGTCATCATTGCTTTGCACAAAAACGGGCTTCACAGGCAAGGATATTGCTGCCAGTAAGATTGCTCCCAAATCAAGCATTTATCGGATCATCAAGAACTTCAAGGTGAGCGGTTCAATTGTTGTGAAGAAGGCTTCAGGGCACCCAAGAAAGTCCAGCAAGTGCCAGGACCGTCTCCTAAAGTTGATTCAGCTGTGGGAATGGCAGCAGGCAGGTGTGAGTGCATCTGCACGCACAGTGAGGCAAAGACTTTTGCAGGATGGCCTGGTGTCAAGAAGGGCAGCAAAGAAGCCACTTCTCTCCAGGAAAAACATCAGGGACAGACTGATATTCTGCAAAATGTACAGGGATTGGACTGCTGAGGACTGGGGTAAAGTAATTTTCTCTGATGAATCCCCTTTCTGATTGTTTGGGGCATCTGGAAAAAAAGCATGTCCGGAGAAGACAAGGTGAGCGCTATCATCAGTCCTGTGTCATGCCAACAGTAAAGCATTCTGAGACCATTCATGTGTGGGGTTGCTTCTCAGCCCATGGAGTGGACTCACTCACAATTTTGCCTAAGAACACAACCATGAATAAAGAATGGTACCAACACATCCTCCGAGAGCAACTTCTCCCAACCATCCAGGAACAGTTTGGTGATGAACAATGCTTTTTCCAGCATGATGGAGCACCTTGCCATAAGGCAAAAGTGATAACTAAGTGGCTCGGGGAACAAAACATCAATATTTTGGGTCCATGGCCAGGAAACTCCCCAGACCTTAATCCCATTGAGAATTTGTGGTCAATCCTCAAGAGGCAGGTGGACAAACAAAAACCCACAAATTCTGACAAACTCCAAGCATTGATTATGCAAGAATGGGCTGCCATCAGTCAGGATCAAATCAAATGTATTTATATAGCCCTTCGTACATCAGCTGAGATCTCAAAGTGCTGTACAGAAACCCAGCCTAAAACCCCAAACAGCAAGCAATGCAGGTGTAGAAGCACGGTGGCTAGGAAAAACTCCCTAGAAAGGCCAAAACCTAGGAAGAAATCTAGAGAGGAACCAGGCTATGTGGGGTGGCCAGTCCTCTTCTGGCTGTGCCGGGTGGAGATTATAACAGAACATGGCCAAGATGTTCCAATGTTCATAAATGACCAGCATGGTCAAATAATAATAATCACAGGCAGAACAGTTGAAACTGGAGCAGCAGCACGGCCAGGTGGACTGGGGACAGCAAGGAGTCATCATGTCAGGTAGTCCTGACATGTGGCCCAGAAGTTAATTGACAGCATGCCAGGGCAGATTACAGAGGTCTTGAAAAAGAAGGGTCAACACTGCAAATATTGACTCTTTGCATCAACTTCATGTAATTGTCAATAAAAGCCTTTGACACTTAAGATGTGCTTGTAATTATACTTCAGTATTCCATAGTAACATCTGACAAAAATATCTAAAGACACTGAAGCAGCAAACTTTGTGGAAATGAATGTGTAATTCTCAAAACTTTTGGCCACGACTGTACAGCAGAAGAATATAAACGCAGTGAGCCCATTTCCTTACAGTTCTGCCATTCCCTTAAGCCAGTGCTTCTGTGGTGTAATATTAATAACTGTCACAAGACAAGAGGTTCATTGTGTATTCAGTGTTTGCAGCATCACAGATTTATACTACAAATGACTGGATTAGCATCACCTCATCTCAAACTCTGTGTGTGTGTGTGTGTGTGTGTGTGTGTGTGTGTTACTTTAGAGTATAACACCTTCATTTACATTTACCTGCGGTTTCAATTAACGCTGTAACACTGCAGGGAGCCATTAAAACACCTGGATACATAAATCTTAAATGGAACATCGAATCAATTCAACCTTAAGCTACATGAGGACATGTCGAGCCTAGGAGAGATTTACTAACAGATTAAAGGATTATAAATAGGATGTTTAGGGTATTAAACACTGCCAACCCGGCGAGGTAAAAAAGACAGTGAAGTTTGAGTCAAAAAAGTTTGACAGGCGGCAACTGGAAGCTTTTTAGACAGGACTTCTGGTGGGGGAAACCATTAAGATTAACAAATAGCAAGCGAGGAATACATCAATAGGATAACAATTTACATACCTCAGCAAGAACGAGAGAGAGAGAGAGAGAGAGAGAGAGAGAGAGAGAGAGAGAGAGAGAGAGAGAGAGAGAGAGAATGCCAGGCGAGGTTTTCTACTCATAAATTGCCATGGTTGGAGGTGAGAGGGTGCCAAACTTCAGAGCAATTTATGTGCACCCAGGCACATGTGGTGAATCTGAATGAGCCATGCTCCCTTGGAACGATCTCCTTTCAGTCTGCAACCTAACCCATATGTATCAAGCATCTCTGAATGTGAGTGCTGATTTGGGAACAGTTTAGCATTTTAAGTCATAATGAATCAGATTATTATGGACAGGCGGGACTTGATCCTAGATCAACACTCCTATTCAGAAAGTGCAGACCTTGATCTCCTGACTGGCACGGTGGTCTAAGACACTGCATCTCAGTGCTAGAGGCATCACTACAGACCCTGGTTCGATTCGAGGCTGTATCACAACCGGGCCGTGATTGGGAGCCCCATAGGGCGGCGCACAATTGGCCCAGCGTCGTTAGGGTTTGGCCGGGGTAGGCAGTCATTGTAAATAAGAATTTGTTCTTAACTGACTTGCCTAGTTAAATAAATAAAAATCTCTAGATTATTAATCTCTAGATTTAAAACAAAAGATACTGCTCTTTAACATAATTCCTCTTCATCAATGAGGCTTATACTGGGATAAATGTGAGGGGGAAAACCAAAGCTGGAAAGAATTCACTTCTAAATACTATTAACTGTGTGTCATTTTCATTTAAAGACCCCTTAGGGGTTTAGAAATGTTTATTTGGGCAAATCAAGAATCGGGCAGGAGCTTGCTCTGACCATTTAAACAGTCTTTTCTCCTGCGTGCGTGCGTGCGTGCGTGCGTGCGTGCGTGCGTGCGTGCGTGCGTCTGTGTGTTATGACAATTAAAATAGTATTTTCCCTGTGTGTTCAATTTCTTTGTCATACTGTTCTTCAGGGGTCTATAAAAAGGGATGATATTCTACTGACACATCACTTCTGGACTGCTAGTCAAGGCTTTCCAGGCTGGACACACTGGTCCTCCAGGTGTGAAGAAGAGTTAGTAAAAACAAACACACACATAGTGGATTTAGGAATAGGTTATATGACTACATTGTTGTGTAGATTTATGGAGGCATCAAGTGACACCACATCAATTGTGACAACGTATTGTACTCTGTTAGATGAACGCATACTGTAAGACTACAACTTAATCAAATCAGGCAATTAGCTCCATCCTAAACCCCATACCAAATCTCCATAAGGCAGAAAATGTAGATACCACTGATATGTAACTGAGGAATTAAGAATCGGTTGGCATCTTTGAGGAACTCAGTACAAGGCAAGGCCAATATCAATACAAGGGATAGTCTACACTGGCCTTCATATCCAATGATACGCCATAAATATTTCCAATACAGTCACATCTGTCTACCACAGTCCTGACACCCATAATCCCTGGCAGCCAGACTCGGAGGGAGCCAGTATCTTCGGTGTGTTTATATCAATAGGACATGATGAAACGGGCATTCCTGCTGCTGTGCCATCACAACAAACAAACACACATCTCTTCTGGTTAACGGAACATGGATGAGGGGCTGCACTGCCCTCTGTGAAGAGGTCTCTGAGATCATCATAGCTGGGGCCATACTACTGTCACACACACTCACAGTCAGACGAAGCAGCTCCGAAAACATAGGATTGGTGTGTGTGTCATTTTTTCAAGATAAATGATCCAATCTATAGGATGGAGAAAACATCTATAGAGAAAAGATCTATAGGATATAATAAACATCTATAGAATTAACATATATAAAGAAATCATCTATAGGATAGAGAAAACATCTTGAGAAAACATCTATAGGATAGAGAATTCCTCTATAGCGGGTATTCCCAAACTATCGGGGGTATGCCAAATAAATTGTAAATCACAATTCTCAATCAGTCCATTTAGTAAGGCCCGCATTCATTAAGACACATAACAGCTCTACTGATAGTACTGCTACTACCAGCAATACTATACCTGCACCTGTCGACAAGTTGTTCTGCTTCCACGAGCACATCCAATGCTAGCATCAGTAATTCATAATAGATTTGTTGGTAGCCCAGCTAGCATGGACACTGACCGTTGAGAATCTGATGCAGCCGAAGAGCTACTGCACCCTTACCCGGGAAAGCGCCAAGCTACTGCCCCCTTACCCGGGAAAGCACCGAACAACAGACAGAGACGTTGGACCATCGAAGAGGTGCAACTATGCTGAGAACGACATTGACTTGGGGTTCACTTATATTGGGAGTAGTGCCTTTCCTCAGCCACAGTGTGTTATATGTGCAAAAGTACTAACTCACAACTTGATGAAACCTTCACTCTTGTGCAGACATTTAGAAACTAAATACAACAATTAGAAAAATAAGCCACGGGAGTTTGAGCAAGAATTAAGACGACTTTCGAGTAGTAAGACATGTATAAAAGCAACAGATACCATTAATAAGAAGGGGCTAGAAGCATCTTATATGGTGAGCTACCGAGTAGCTAGGACAGGCAAGCCTCATACTATTGTGGAGGACTTAATTCTTCCTGCTGCCACAGATATGGCTGGGACAATGCTGGGGGAAAAGGCCAAAAAAACTATAGACAATGACTTCATCAAACAACACTGTTTCACAACTCATCAGTGACGTGGCAGGAGATGTTTTGAAACAATTACAACTTCGCATACAAGCCAGTGGAATCTATGCGTTACAGCTGGATGAGTCAAGAGACGTGGCAGGCCTGGCACAGCTCCTGGTATATGTCCATTACGTTTATGGGGGGTCAATTAAGGAAGACATCCTCTTCTGCAAACCACTGAAACCCAGGAGAGGATCATTTTTAAAGTATTGGACAGCTTTGTGACATCAAATGGACTTTGGTGGTCAAGATGTCTTGGTATCTGTACTGATGGCGCAAAAGCCATGACAGGGAGACATAGTGGAGTGGTAATGCACGTGCAAGCAGTTGCACCCGACACCACTTGGGTACACTGGATTGCCTGACAGCTTGAAAGACGTTTTCAAATCAAATCAGATTTTATTTGTCACATGCACCGAATACAACAAGTGTAGACCTTACAGAGAAATGCTTACTTTACAAGCCCTAAACCAACAATGCAGTTTCAATACCAAAAAAAAGTTAACGATAAGAAAAACAAATAATTAAGGGGCAGCAGTACATAACAATAGCGGGCCTACATACAGGGGGTACCGGTTCAGAGTCAGTGTGTCAATGTGCGGGGGCACCGGTGGAGGTAATTATGAACATGTAGGTAGGGTTATTAAAGTGGCTATGCATAGATAACAGAGAATAGCAACAGTGTGTGGGGAGGGGGGTGAAAATAGACTGGGTAGCCATTCGATTAGATGTTCAGGAGTCTTATGGCTTGGGGGTAAAGCTGTTTCGAAGCCTCTTGGACCTAGACTTGGTGCTCCGGTACCGCTTGCTGTGCAGTAGCAGAGAGAACAGTCTATGACTAGGGTGGCTGGAGTCTTTGACAATTTGTAGGGCCTTCCTCTGACACCGCCTGGTATAGAGATCTTCGGTGCCAGGAAGCTTGGCCCCGGTGATGTACGGGGCCGTACGCACTACCCTCTGTAGTGCCTTGTGATCCGAGGCCGAGCAGTTGCCGTACCAGTCAGTGATGCAACACGTCAGGATGCTCTGAATGGTGCTGCTGTAAAACCTTTTGAGGATCTGAGGACCCATGCCAAATCTTCTTTTCAGTCTCCTGAGGGGGAACAGGTTTTGTCGTGCCCTCTTCACGACTGTCTTGATGTGCTTGGACTATGTTAGTTTGTTGGTGATGTGGACACCAAAGGAACTTGAAGCTCTCAACCTGCTCCATGGGGTAGGGTATGTACGTACAGTCACTGTGGGGACGACGTCCTCGATGCACTTATTGATAAAGCCAGTGACTGATGTGGTGTACTCCTCAATGCCATCGGAAGAATCCCGGAACATGTTCCAGTCTGTGATAGCAAAACAGCCCCATAGTTTAGCATCTGCTTCATCTGACCACTTTTTTATAGACTGAGTCATTGATGCTTCCTGGTTAAAATGTTTGCTTGTAAGCAGGAATCGGGAGGATAGAGTTATGGTCAGACTTGCCAAATGGACGGTGAGGGAGAGCTTTGTATGTGTCTCTGTGTGTGGAGTAAAGGTGGTCTAGAATCTTTTTCACCTCTGGTTGCACATTTAACATGCTGATAGAAATGTTGTTGTTTGCTTACGGCGGAATACAGCTCATTGAGTGCAGTTTACGTGCCAACTGCGCTCTGTGGTGGTACGTAGACAGCTACGAAAAATTCAGATAGGTAGCTCATGAGATACTCTACCTCGGGCGAGCAAAACTTTGAGACTTCCTTCGATATCGTGCACCAGATGTTGTTTACATAAATGCATAGGTCCCCGCCCCGTGTCTCACCAGAGGCTGCTGTTCTGTCTTGTCGATAGAGTGCATAACCCGCCAGCTGTATGTTCTTAATGTCGTCGTTCAGCTACGACTCAGTGAAACATAAGATATTACAGTTATTAATGTCCAGTTGGTAGGATATACGTGCTTTCAGTTCATCCCATTTATTTCCCAGTGATTGAACGTTAGCTTGCAGAATGGAAGGCAAGGGCAAATTAGCCACCGTCGCCTGATCCTGGCAAGGCACCCGGATCTTTTGCCTTGAAATCTCTGTTTACTTCTACAGCGGGTCACGGGGATCGGGCCTGGTTGGGTGTCTGCAGTATACCCCTCGCGTCAGACTCATTGAAGAAGAACTCCTCGTCCAATTTGAGGTGAGTTATCCCAGTTCTGATGTCCAGAAGCTCTTTTCGGTCATAAGAGACAGTAGCAGCAAAATTATGAACAAAACAGGTTACGAACAATTTGAAAAAAAAAATAATAATAATTGCATGCTTGGTTGAGAGCCGATGAGACGGCAGCCCTACCCTCCGGCGCCATTTAACTTTGTTAAAGCAAAGCCCCGGAACTCTCGTGTATTTTCTGCTCTATGCAATGATATGGGCAGCAACCATGAAACACTTTTACAACATACAGAGAAGTGTGCTGGTTATCAAGGGGCAAAGTATTGACACGTTTTTTTTTTAATTGAGAGACAAGCTTAGTTATTTACTGACCATCATTTTCACTTGTCTGACTGCTTGCATAATGACGAGTTTCTCACACGACTGGCCTATCTGGGTGATGTTTTTTCTCGCCTGAATGATCTGAATCTAGGATTACAGGGACTCTCCGCAACTATATTCAATGTGCTGGACAAAATTGAGGCTATGATTAAGAAGTTGGAGCTCTTTGTCTGCATTAAGAAGGACAACACAGGTCTTTCCATCATTGTATGATTTTTTTTGTGTGTAAATGAACTCAAGCTTACAGACAACGTCAAATAGCGAAGCACCTGAGTGAGTCGGGTGCGCAATTACGCAGGTACTTTCCCCGAAATGGATGACACAAACAACTGTATTCATTATCCCTTTCATGCCCTGCCTCCAGTCCACTTACCGATATCTGAACAAGAGAGCCTCAAGGAAATTGCAACAAGTGGTTCTGTGAAAATTGATTTCAAATCAGAAGCCATTGCCAGATTTATGGATTGGGCTGCGCTCAGAGTATCCTGCCTTGGCAAATTGCGCTGTTAAGACACTGATGCCCTTTGCAACCACATACCTATGTGAGAGTGGATTCTCAGCCCTCACTAAATACAGGCACAGACTGTGTGGAGAATTATTTAAGACCGAGACTCTCTCCAATACAATCCAACATTGCAGAGTTATGTGCATCCTTTCAAGCACACCCGTCTCATTAACCTGTGGTGAGTTATTCACCATTTTCAATGAACAAATAAGGTTTTCTATGTAAGATGGTTAAATAAAGAGTAAAATTATTGATTATTATTATTTGTGCCCTCGTCCTATAAGAGCTCTTTGTCACTTCCCACTCATTCTTATGTTTAATAAATGTATCGTATTGTGTGTGGCAGGCTTACAATGATGGCAACAAACAAAACAACGGGACTATAAAATGTTTGCCAACCACTGATCTATAGGATAGAGAAATCATCAAGAGAAACCACCTATAGAAAAATCTATAGGATAGAGAAAACATCTAGAGAAACCATCTATAGAGAAATCATCTATAGGATAGAGAAAACATCTAGAGAAAACGTCTATTGGATAGAGAAAACATCTAGAGAAAACGTCTATAGGATAGAGAAAACATCTAGAGAGAAAACATCTATAGAATAGAGAAAACATCTATAGGATAAATAAAACATCTATAGAGAAAACATCTATAGAGAAAACACCTGCAGGCAAACTGCTGCCACTGGATGCTTCTAGCCTACAATTACTCCCAAAATGCCATTGATTGCAATGCAATGAATTTAATGTGGTTGAATTGATAGCGTGCCTCCCATATCTGGTCATTGCGTATATCCCTCATACAATAAAAGCAACTCAATCTGAAGGAGGTGAAACATTTTCAAAACCACGTGCAAGGGAAACATAGGCAGGAGGAGATGAGCCTGTGGGTTAATTCAGGTTTACAGTGGCCAAAGCTGAACCAGGGAAGTTTGAGCTCTTTGATTAAGAACTAAAAGAAAAATACGATTGTATGCCTAGTCATTCAATAATCTTCTTATTCATATAAATAACACTTCTAAACTGATCGAGGATATATTGTAACTTGCCCTGTATGCTACAGAACAAAGTATGGACAGAGCTATTTTGTAAACAAGTTATCCACTTGTGTTTCAACAACACACGACCACATACACGACCTATTTCATGGGAAGTCCAGTGTTCAGGGTGGAATTGTAAACTGGAGGCGAACGAGCCAACTTCAAGAGCGGCTGGATTGTTTTGAGCAAGCGTGTCAATCAACAGAACAGCGCCCAGAACCACTGGCGGCCACTCCTGCTGAAAAGTAGCCTACTGACACAATTTCCATGGCGCGCAGACTAGGCTACTGTATATAACCTGAAATGTAACACTGGCAGTAACATTGGCAATAGTAGGGAGGTGTTTAATAGCGTGTAGCCTAAATCAGTAGAAGCAAAGAAAAAAACTCAAATACATGCTTTCTGTGTAGGCTAAATCAAAGAACATTTTGAATGTTTACCAACCTGGCAAAGCGCGGGGACTTATCCTGTGCCAAAGCGCTGATGTTCGGAGTTGGTGTCACAGACAGACAGTCAGTCAGTTCTGTGTTTTCTGTCCCTCTCCTGAGCGCTAAATTGTGCTGATGTTTTCACTTCCTCTTTCTTCGCCTTCTGTTGGTTGGCTCCGCTCTCCTCCGAGGCTCGAGCAGCGATGCGAGGGACGTCGACCAATTAAAACCCAACAAACAATTGAACAATTGAATGGGACGACAGGACACTCCCCGTTGATGTGTGGCAATTATTATGATAGCAAATGAATAACGTCATGCTTGAACCTCGGGATAAGCGTTTAATATTTCATAGCTATCGATGAATTAATACATAATATATCAAAGACAGCATATGGGGGTGGGGGTTAGGCCTATAACCTTGTAGCCTACCATCTTTATTTGAAATAAAAGGGGGAAACTGACTTTGATTGGGTAAGACCTTAAAATTAAAATAATATTGAACATTCAAATCTGATACCTTTGGGACATAGCTTCTCCCTAGGTCACGTTTCACAATAGATGTAAACAGACAGTATATAGATGAGAATAATAGACAATCATACAAAAGCTAGAGTACAGTACAGTCAATACCAGACTTAATTAAATTCATGTCATATAGCTACACCTACTGGTTCCAATATCTAAGCTACCCAGCAGGAGAGAAAGACATCTTAGAGTGAGTGATCTGAACTGTTGCCACTGTGCCATGCTCACACAGCTCTCCTCTCCACAGTATATCAACAGGATTAATACAGGGCCATGTGCCTCTACTGTCTGTCTGGAATCTAATCTGGGTTAATGGTGTCCAAACACCCATCCTGATGAACCTGTCTGTATGACTGAATCCTGTGGCCTTCTCTCTAGTACGAGATCACAGCTAGGTCAAAATGAATGAAGCCATGTAATATGGATCAGTATTAAGTGGTGTTGCGTAACATATTTGATTGATATGAGATATCATATGATAGTTGAAATGTGTAAAAATATGTGTATTCTCTTTTTAATACCCACAAGAATTTGTCTGAGCCATCTAAACAGCATAGATTGTTTAGACTTTGAAATAAAATAAAATCTATTCCAGTCATTGACCACAGTACCTTTGAGCCAAGTCGGAGCATAACTATAGCCAATGGAATCTGTCAAGTTGACTGTGTCAATTGTGCCATCATTCAATGTTAGGGCCTGATGAGATGGCAGTTTGTGGCAGAGAGAAATGGCATACACAAAAAGACAGATCGTATCCTAATTATCTTTAGACTAACTTCCCTGATCTCAAGACCGTACTGACACTTCCTAACTGACCCTAACCCATTATCCTGCCCCATAAGATAGAATGGTTCAATATAGAGGTTTCTTTGCTCTAACTTTGCCAAAGTGGCAGTGTCTCAGTGAAAGTAATCTAGGAGATTCATGTCTGCTTCTGCTCAGAGAGAGAGGGCTACGTGGTGCAGCTGGGACACACTGTTTCAATGCTGTTGATTTATCGGAGGCCTTTGGCCAAAGAAAGGAATGGAGGGAGTTGCCATGGGTAGGAGGATGAGAGAGAGGGATGGAGGAGAGAGATCAAATAAAGCTTTCAGTTACTAGGAAATATATACACACACACACACACACACACACACTAACCATTCTGACGCACAAATAGACCCCTTCAGGCTTAACTACATGCAGAAACCACTAGGACGCTAATCAAAATTCAAATACATCTCCCCCCGAAGGACTCCTTAAACAGTCCTCTTATTGGGGTCATTAAAATAAGCAGCGCATATATCTGGTCCTCCTCTAGCTGATAGCACACTTCTCTAAATGAACATCCTATCATTAGGGAGGGGCAAAGTGGAGAACTATTTTGATGTGCTCTGCAGGGTGTGTTAGTGTGTCTGTATTTTTGTTGTTGTACTGACTACAAAACGGCACATTAGTGAGTCACACTCCCTAGTCAGCCCTGGGCTTTCTGAGGTCTTTCAAGATCAAAGGGTCTTCTTTCTTTGCCTTTCAAAAGGAAACAGTGCTAACCAGTGTTGCTTCTTGAATGGGATATTATAGTGGATAGAGATGTGTCATGCTAAGAATCGATGAAGGACAAGAAAGACCTACACAAAAGTTGGCCGTGAGTTGCATCATTACGCCGATTCTGTTGCAAAAACAATTTGCAACAGAAACCATTTACTCATATGGAAAAAACAAACGGGAGTTTCTATTGGACAAATTCAGTTAGGTCCCTCCCCGTTTGGTTCCGTTTATGATTCTTAAAGGTAAATGGTTTCCATGATGAATACACTCCCGCCGGGTGTTGACGGACGGTGGCGATTCAACATGTAGAATCGTCGGGATATAAACAGGAAATGACAGCCAATGTTCTGTGGTCAGAGGTGATAGAACGCCCACCCGTTGCGCACGGCCGATGTCCGTGTTAGCCGGTCTTGTCCTTGTCATTATCAGTCAACAGCCAAACAAAATGCATGCAGTTGAAAAAAATTGTAAGACAATGTGAATAATGACAAATTGAAAGTATTTTTTACGTGCGGCTTCAAGATTAATTTGATGAGTAATTAAGAGGCTTTATCCTTGGCCACGCAGAACACACTGAAATACAGTACATTCCCTCTCCCTTTCTCAAGCTGGATTTAAATAAAAGTTAAATTCCAACCTCAATTTATTCCAAATATTTATGTACAGTAATAAGCATTCAAACATCCATCAGCGTCATTTGGAAGAAAATAAATATGGAAAAAATATGTTGCAATATTCCCCACTCTATTTGTCAAACAACAGGCCTACAATCAAGCTAAATACGAAGCAAAACCATCTCTAACAACATGCTCTGTTTTGTCACGTTTTCATTCGGATCTGATTCATCAAGCCAACATCCTTCATAACAGCTACAAACTGATTTCAACTAGTCTGGCTGGCTCAGGCCCCCACGAGCCAGTCAGGTCATTACCCATGCTGTAAGGGCTTTCTGAGATCCTCGCCTGAGGGGCCCTACATTCACCATCAGCATTGCGGATCCATAGAATCTTATTCTGTATGATCTAATGGAATAGAGGCATCAACCATATGAGGGATGGGACAAGTCATGCATTATTTAAAGGCTCAGATGGAGGGAAGAATACTGAACCAAAAAGGGTCCTCTAGTGTGCACTTCGTAGTGTGCCATTGAGGCGACCCTGAGCCAATGGGTAAGAACCACCATAGCTGCTCACTGACTGATAGACACTGCAGTGTAGCCATCTCCCTGCTAGAACAATCCAGGTAGGTTCCTATGGCTCAATTGGACTCAGAACAGTCACTGGTTTTGGAGGACTTGTGCTTCCTCTTCTTCTTCCTCTTTTTCTTGTCCTTCTTCTTGTCCTTCTTCTTGTGTTTCCTCTTCTTGCGGTCGCTGGTGGAGGAGGAAGAGGAGGAGCTGTCCGAGTCGGAGGAGGTGGTGTCCTGCAGGAGTTGCTGCAGCTGCTGAATCCTGGAGAGAAAGGAGAAATGGAGAGAGAGAGAGGAAAGATGGAGAGAGAGAGAAAAATAGACAGGGAGATGGGTTAGAACCATTCAAGAAGAGGCATGGTATGATGAACTGAAACACAGTATCTTCACACACACACACTTCTTGGAATATCCCAGAGGGTTTTCCTCTATAATCATTGGCCATTTCAGATTTCACTCAGAAGTGTCCCAGGTTATGAAACAAGTCTTCTAACAGTGATGGTCAACTGATAGCTGGAAGGTACTGAGCATGGGGATTATGATGTGCTACAGGTGTTTGCAGCTAGTGCTAAAGTGGGGGGAGAGAGAGAGACCATTTCAGGCAGCAAGCAAAGTAGCTCTGCAGCTCACACAAGACCAGAATTTCAAGATGCTGAAACACTGCCTGAGAAACAACATTTCTCAATAAAATATGGATTTAACACGAATGATCAAACAGTTCACAGACCGAGGCATCCACTTCCTTTGATTAGCCCAAAACCTTACATTTCCATTGATTCGGTATGCTCAGAGAGGAACAAGAGAGCTTGTGCAAGTTGCAAGAGACTGAAAACAACTCAAACGCGGCGGTTCCCAAGTGATCCTCAAACTTCATTAAGAATTCATCAGAGGACGGTTGTCTTCAACGTTGACAACTTCCACCCAGAGAACAGAGACGTAATCATAAGGACTGTTCAAGGCAAGCACTCTTGAGAGAGAGCTGGGTTGGCTCGTAGGTCCTCTGGCCAAGTCTACCACGGTTACATTTCACTCTGTCTCTCATATCATCATAGCTTATATGATCCTATAGAATAGATTGTAGAACATGTCCATCGCACACTCTCTCTAATCATACTCACATGAATCTCTCATATTGCACCTAATTTCAGATGGTACTTTAAAACTTCCCTATATACACCCAAGTTCACATTCAATGTCGTTCATTGTAGTTTTTAAGGTACTTTTATTCACCTGTTTGACTAAGTGCTCTGTCAGCTTTCAGGATGTGATTGATTTAGCCATTGACTTTAGTGTGTCTTTTGATGACTCTGAGTCTTTTCTTTTTATTACTTCGTTGTTGTTATTTCCCTGTGATAAAAGGCACTCAGTTAATAAGAGACAATTCTGACTGAGACAGTTGGAAAATTAAAGGGTTAGTTCACACTAATTACAAACTTATGTCATCTTAACACTATAACTGGAAAGTAGCCTAGTCTATAAAAGCAGAGTATAGTCAGAGACTGAAGATTTGAGTTTGTTTACTTGGCTGCAGCTAAGCATCAACATTGTTGGGAGAAAAACAAAGAAACTCGTTAAGTCCCCTGTGACTGTGCTCCAAAATAGCTTGTCTGAAACAACAAACATGACTATATTCTCCCTCGTGCAGGTTGGAAATGCAAGTGCTATGGACACAGGACAGGGGACCGAGAGTGTCCCTTCTTCATCATCAAAGGAAACCAGAAACGGAAGCAGTTCAGAGTAGAGGTCCACTGGCATGGCCGATTTCATTGAAATCTACAAGGAGACCGCGTGGCAGGCTGACCACCTGTTACGCGAGTGCAACGTCAAAAGGACCTTGTGGTTGCAAGGAGCCAAGTTAAGTTGCTAGCTAGCATTATACTTATCTTGTAAAAAACAATCAATCTTCACATAATCACTTGTTAACTACACATGGTTGATTTGATATTACTAGGTTAACTAGCTTGTCCTGTGTTGCATATAATCAATGTGGTGCCTGTTAATTTATCATTGAATCACAGCTTAAAAGGACTTCAACTTCACCAAACGGGTGATGATTTAACAGAAGCGCATTTGCGAAAAAAACACTATCGTTGCACAAATGTACCTAACCATAAACATCAATGCCTTTCTTAAAATCAATACACAGAAGTATATATTTTTTTAAACCTGCATATTTAGTTAAAAGAAATTCATGTTAGCAGGCAATATTAAATAGGGAAATTGTGTCATTTCTCTTGCGTTCAGTGCAAGCAGAGTCAGGGTATATGCAGCAGTTTGAGCCGCCTGGCTCGTTGCGAACTGTGAATTAATTTGCCAGAATTTTACATAATTATGACATAACATTGAAGGCTGTGCAATGTAACAGGAATATTTAGACTGAATTTCAATGAAAGAATAAACGTTTTGTTTTCGAAATTATAGTTTCCGTAATCGACCATATTAATGACCAAAGGCTCATATTTCTGTGTTTATTATATTATAATTAAGTCTATGATCTGATATTTGATAGAGCAGTCTGACTGAGCGGTGGTAGGCAGGCTCGTAAGCATTCATTCAAACAGCACTTTACTGCGTATGCCAACAATTCTTAGCAATGCTTGAGGCAAAGCGCTGTTTATGACTTCAAGCCTATCAACTCCCGAGATTAGGCTGGCAATACTATAGTGCCAAAAAGAACATCCAATAGTCAAAGGTATATGAAATACAAATGGTAGAGAGAGAAAAAGTTGTATAATTCCTATAATAACTACAACCTAAAACTTCTTAAATGGGAATATTGAAGAACTGGGAATATGGAACCACCAGCTTTCATATGTTCTCATGTTCTGAGCAAGGAACTGAAACGTTAGCTTTTTTACTTGGCACATATTGCACTTTTACTTTCTTCTCCAACACTGTTTTTGCATTATTTAAACCAGATTGAACATGCTTAATTATTTATTTAAGACTAAATATATTTTATTTATGTATTATATTAAGTTCAAATGAAAGTGTTCATTGGTAATTCAGTATTGTTGTAATTGTCAGCCGATTAATCGGTATCGGCTTTTTTTGGTCCTCCAATAATCTGTATCGGCGTTGAAAAATCATAATCGGTTGACCTCTAGTTCAGAGTGGTGAGTCTCGTCCGTCCAATGCACCAGACTGACTACCTTAACGATGACCAACTCCAAACAGTAGAGAAGGGGATAATATTTTCATACATTCTTCTGAAATATTTTTAGTTGATAATAAAAGGTTTATATTTTTCATAATACAGCCAGAAAGTACCTCGTTTCTTTTTCATTGCGTTTGTTTTCTCGGATCAGGTCGTACATTGGGTCTTCGTGTGCCTGCAAGAAACAGACGGTTTAGCTACATGTTTACAACATTTCAAAGATAACATACATAGCAAAGCTCCAATGATAACAAGCACTGCAAGGTAAAACTCCATTCAGGTATTGTTTTTAGGCAACATAATTTCCACGCTTTCAACTCTCCTCTGACGGAATAGCATTTTAAAATATGGTTCTATTACAAGATATGATACACTTGCACTTATGATAATCATTGCAGTGGCATTGTTGCATGCAGGCCTACAGAACAACTGCCCTGTGAATCTGCTGAGGAGTCAAGATCCAGAAGCATCCAGCAGCAGCACAGATACCTAATGCATCCCAAATGGCACCTATTCCCTATATAGTGCACTACTTCGGACCAAAGTCAATATAGTTCCTGGTCAAAAGTAATGAACTATATAGGGAATAGGGTGCCATTTGGGATGCACATATACTGTATCCAGCTGCATCAATCAAGCATGCTCATGGTCCCAAGTAGGCAAGCATGCAGACGTCCCCAGGAGCAGACGTCCCCAAGGGGTTATGGTTGGGACCAGGAGCAGATGTCCCCAAGAGGTTTTAACCTCTTGGGGACGTCTGCTCCCGGTCTCAACCATAACCCGTTGGGGACGTCTGCTCCGTGTCTCAACCATAACCCCTTGGTGACGTCTGCTCCTGGTCCCAACCTTACAGTTGAGACCAGGAGCAGGTGTCCTCAAGGGTGTCTGCCAATACCAATCCTGGTACTAGGGACTCATGTTTGTTCAAACCCAGCTGTAACACATTTTATTTAAGTAGCCAAAAGGCCTGATGATTAGTTGAAAGATGGATGAATGGATGGATGGACAGATGAGACTTACCACTCTGAACTGCTCCAGTTTCTGGTTTCCTTTGATGAAGAAGGGACACTCTCGGTCCCCTGTCCTGTGTCCATAGCGCTTGCATCTCCAACCTGCATGAGGCGAGGGAGAATATAGTAATGTTTGTACCACAAACACGTCTCCTGGCCCCTCAGAAATCACCCAAACAAGCTTGTGTTGAAAGAGATTCATATTTATCTTATATGGCTTGTAGGCTACACCCGTTTATGACTTAGCCTACACCCGTTTATGACTTCGCCTACACCCGTTTATGACTTAGCCTACACCTGTTTATGACTTAGCCTACACCTGTTTATGACTTAGCCTACACCTGTTTATGACTTAGCCTACATCTGACAAAATGTTTCTCAACTCGTTCTAATCTCTGAAACGACACGCAATTAAAAATCACATTCAAACATTTTGCCAATGTATTATCTGGAACATATTAGGCTTTGGAATACCACAGGAGAACAAATGAGAACTTTGTAGACTAACCCTGTATGCCTTCTGTCCCCTCGCATATCATGAAAACGAGTGGGAGGAAGGGACAGAGGGAGGGATGGAGGAATCATTGGTGGGAAATAATAAAAGCCTTTGTTCTTTGAGGGACAAGCAGAACAAAAGTTCATCTCCGCTACACTGACTCGAAAATTGAAAAACAATGTAACTGGGAATCAAAATGGCACGGCCTTGCGATCTGGAGGCCGCCTTTAATTTTTTTTTATTTTACTAGGCAAGACAGTTAAGAACAAATTCTTATTTATAATGACAGCCTACCAGGGAACAGTGGGTTAACTGCCTTGTTCAGGGGCAGAACGACAGATGTTTATCTTGTCAGCTCTGGGATTCGATTCATTAACCTTTCGGTTATTAACCTTTCGGCAGTTAAATGTTTCTGGGGCAAAATTACAAAATACATTTAGAAGTGCATGAATCCAAACGTGTAATGCTTAGCATCTACTATATTACTTAACAAGGATAGCTCCTTGAATCTCTCAATCAATCAGAGACAATTCCTGGATCCCCCCCCCCCCCCCCAAAAAAAGATGTTGGCTCTTAGATGGCAATCACCTCACTCTCCCATTTAACCAGTAGATACAGTTACTATTAGAATTTATACCATTAGATGTAGCGACAGAGAGAATTAATGGTGCTAGTCAAGGAACAATTGAGGCCTGGACAAATATACTTGACTCTGTAAAGAATAATCTTGTTTAAAGCCCAACACATACATAATATATACAGTACAAGTCAAAACTTTGGACACACCTACTTATTCAAGGCTTTTTCTTTATTTTGACTATTTTCTACATGTAGTATAATAGTGAAGACATCAAAACTATGAAACAACACACATGGAATCATGGTGTAACCAAGTGTTCAACAAATCAAAATATACTTTATATTTTAGATCCTTCAAAGTAGCCACCCTTTGCGTTGATGGGAGCTTTGCACACTCTTGGCATTCTCTCAACCAGTTTAACCTGGAATGCCTTTCCAACAGTTTTGAAGGAGTTCCCACATATACTGAGCACTTGTTGGCTGCTTTGTTGACTAGAACCAAAAAAATTGATCATATTACTCCAGTCCTAGCCACCCTACACTGGCTTCCTGTCAAGGCAAGGGCTGATTTCAAGGTTTTACTGCTAACCTACAAAGCATTACATGGGCTTGCTCCTACCTATCTCTCTGATTTGGTCCTGCCGTACATACCTACACGTACGCTACGGTCATAAGACGCAGGCCTCCTAATTGTCCCTAGAATTTCTAAGCAAACAGCTGGAGCCAGGGCTTTCTCCTATAGAGCTCCATTTTTATGGAATGGTCTGCCTACCCATGTGCGAGACGCAAACTCGGTCTCAACCTTTAAGTCTTTACTGAAGACTCATCTCTTCAGTGGGTCATATGATTGAGTGTAGTCTGGCCCAGGAGTGTGAAGGTGAACGGAAAGGCTCTGGAACAACGAACCGACCTTGCTGTCTCTGCCTGGCCGGTTCCCCTCTTTCCACTGGGATTCTCTGCCTCTAACCCTTTTGCAGGGGCTGAGTCACTGGCTCTTTCATACCGTCCCTAGGAGGGGTGCATCACTTGAGTGGGTTGAGTCACTGATGTGATCTTCCTGTCTGGGTTGGCGCCCCCTTTGGGTTGTGCCGTGGCAGAGATCTTTGTGGGCTATACTCGGCCTTGTCTCAGGATGGTAAGTTGGTGGTTGAAGATATCCCTCTAGTGGTGTGGGGGCTGTGCTTTGGCAAAGTGGGTGGGGTTATATCCTTCCTGTTTGGCCCTGTCCGGGGGTGCCGTCGGATGGGGCCACAGTGTCTCCTGACCCCTCCTGTCTCAGCCTCCAGTTTTATGCTGCGGTAGTTTATGTGTCGGGGGGCTAGGGTCAGTTTGTTTTTTCTGGAGTACTTCTCCTGTCCTATCTGGTGTCCTGTGTGAATTTAAGTATGCTCTCTCTAATTCTCTCTTTCTCTCGGAGGAGGACCTGTGCCCTAGGACCATGCCTCAGTACTACCTGACATGATGACTCCTTGCTGTCCCCAGTCCACCTGGCCGTGCTGCTGCTCCAGTTTCAACTGTTCTGCCTGTGATTATTATTATTTGACCATGCTGGTCATTTATGAACATTTGAACATCTTGGCCATGTTCTGTTATAATCTCTACCCGGCACAGCCAGAAGAGGACTGGCCACCCCACATAGCCTGGTTCCTCTCTAGGTTTCTTCCTAGGTTATGGCCTTTCTAGGGAGTTTTTCCTAGCCACCGTGCTTCTACACCTGCATTGCTTGCTGTTTGGGGTTTTAGGCTGGGTTTCTATACAGCACTTTGAGATATCAGCTGATTTACGAAGGGCTATATAAATAAATTTGATTTGATTTTCCTTCACTCTGCGGCCCAACTCATCCCAAACCATCACAATTGGGTTGAGGTCAGGTGATTGTGGAGGCCAGGTCATCTGATGCAGCATTCCATCACTCTCCTTGGTCAAATAGCCCTTACACAGCCTGGAGGTGTGTTTTGTTCTGTTGAAAAACAGATTATAGTTCCACTAAGCGCAAACCAGATGGGATGGCGTATCGCTGCAGAATGCTGTGGTAGCCATTCTGGTTAAGTGTACCTTGAATTCTAAATAAATCACAGTGTCACCAGCAAAGCACCCCCACACACATCACACCTCCTCCATGCTTCACGGTGGGAACCACACATGCAGAGATCATCCGTTTACCTACTCTGCGTCTCACAAAGACACAATGGTTGGAACCAAAAATCTCAAATTTGGACTCATCTGACCAAAGGACAGATGTCCACTTGTGTAATGTCCATTGCTCATGTTTCTTGGCCCAAGCAAGTCTCTTCTTCTTATTGGTGTCCTTTAGTAGTGGTTTCTTTGCAGCAATTTGACCACGAAGGCCTGATTCACACAGTCTCCTCTGAACAGTTAATGTTGAAATGTGTCTGTTACTTGAACTCTGTGAAGGATTTATTTGGGCTTCAATTTCTGGGCCTGGTAACTCAAATGAACTTATCCTCTGTAGCAGGGGTGACTCTGGGTCTTCCTTTCCTGTGGTGGTCCTCATGAGGGCCAGTGTCATCACAGCGCTTGATGGTTTTTGCAATTGCACTTGAAGAAACTTTCAAAGTTCTCAAAATGTTCCAGATTGCCTGACCTTAATGTCTTAAAGTAATGGACGGTCATTTCTCTTTGGTTATTTGAGCTGTTCTTGCCGTAATATGGACATATCTTTTGTATACCACCCCTACCTTGTCACAACACAACTGATGCTTAAACGCATTGAGGAAATAAATTCCACAAATTAACTTTTAACAAGGCGCACCTGTTAAATGAAATGCATTCCAGGTGACTACCTCATGAAGCTGGTTGAGAGAATGCCAAAAGTGTGCAGAGCTGTCAAGGCAAAGGGTGGATCATTTGAAGAATATTTGGATTTATATAAAAAAATATAAAAAAATATTTGGATTTGTTTAACACTTTTTTGGTTACAACATGATTCCATGTGTTTTATAGTTTTGATGTCTTAAATATTATTCTACAATGTAGAAAATAGTAAAAATAAAGAAAAACCCTTGAATGAGTAGGTGTCCAAACTTTTGACTGGTACTGTATGTATATAGCCGGGTAGGGGAGCAGGGGGTGACTGACGAACAACCCTAGTTGCTTGAGGGGGTGGGGAAACATGATTTCCGGGAGTGGAACTGTTGGATGGAGACATGTTGGGGATGGGAGGTTTGGTTGGTGGAGGCCCACTTATTTGAGCTTTTTCCTGTTTAAACGTAATTAATTATTATTTATTTTTGTATTTCTTACTGTTTTATTTTGAGTGGCAGCCTACAGGTACAGGTTTTATAAACATATAATCTGAAATGGATAATGTACCTGCATTGTGGATGCAGGACACTCATAATAACCCTCTGTGTTTAAACTCACACTGCATGACCTTCACCTCCTTCCCCAGAGGCATCCACAGCCCTTTGGTGGGGGCGTGAGCCAGGAAGTCCCTAGCATCCTCATTTCCTGGATCAGCAGGAATACAGTCCTCTGGTTTGTACTCCTCCGCCTACAAAAAGTCACTGTTTCAAGGTGATGCAAGATGCCACATATTGCAGTTTCCATAATAATGTATTTTAGCCTGAGTGTCAGTCTGCTTGTGCTCTCATGCCAACTCCTTGTAACTCATCGTCATGCTTTGGCTTGACAACAACAGACAGAGCTGGCAAGAACACAAACGGATCTTGGACCAGGTTAAATACATGTCCTTCTACTGATAAATGAGTTATTCCATAATATTTCTGTGATTCATTAACTGGTAATAACGCAAGTAGACAAACATGTGCATCTACTAGACCTTTATGAGTCCAGGAGGAGGTTTTTCATAACTGCATAGAGGGGAAAAGAAAACAGTGCTTGTGAGAATAAATACGATGATCCAATTTATGCGTAGGTAGCTAGGTACCCCTTGAACCAGTATCTGAGCAAATGAGACGATGATATGAATCATGTCACACGCATCGTCTCCCTTGTCCAGATGCTGGTTAAGGTACGGTACCCCGTGTGAAACTTCTACCAGCCAAGACACAGTATCAGAACTGAAATGATGGAATGAGTTGTTAGCATTAAGGCTAAATCCCAAGGCAGATCAACTACAGTTACGTTGTATTAATACACAATTTCGATACCACCGAAAAGGGTGTCATTTACTCACAAGGTCTCCAAATGCTTCAGCTTTTGCACTTCTTGGTTGAGTTTTCTCGCTTGTTTCTTGAGTTTTTCTACATCGTGTTTTGATTCCTTGTGCCTTTTGCGGTCCCCTCTGTCCTCCGAGTCTCTCGATCTCTTTCTACTAGACATTGCAATGTCATTGGGTAACTAGCTATGTTTATGAAATAACCGTTTAATTTGAGTTTGATACGATTTCCAATCACAAATTCGTTGAAGTGAATCACTTTTTAGAGAAAATACATTCGGGACTACGTCAGGACATTTTTCTCGAACTATGCACAGCTACTTCCTGTTTCTGTTTGCGCATGCCATCTGTGAACGCAGCGCCGCCTGCAGGTCAAATGTAGTCGAGGACGCTTGATCAACAGCAATGTCTATGGTTGGGTAAGGTGAGGTCTGTGGTGGTTTATAAAGAGCATTTATTCATGCCATTCTTCTTTGGAGTTTAGTGGCAGTTATCCTTATCAGCGAAGGAGCCCAAGCTATATTATACACAATAATGTTCTTATGAACAGTCTACGTGTGGAACCAAAGGGCTCCCAAGGGGAGCAGCAGTCTAAGGCACTGCATCTCAGTGCTAGAGGCATCACTACAGATCCTGGTACGAGCCCGGGCTGTATCATTCCCGGCCGTGATTGGGAGTCCCATAAGGCGACGCACAATTGGCCCAGCGTCATCTGGGTTAAGTGGGGGTCTGGATGGGGTACGCCATCATTGTAAAATAAGAATTTGTTCTTAACTGACTTGCCTAGTTAAATTAAAAGGGACAATTTGGGATTCATACTCTAAAACCATTTTTGGATGTTAAATTAATGAACCATTGATAATTTTAACTTAAAAATGCCTCATGAGTTGTGAAACTGCTTGCTTTGTAAACAATGTAATTATAAACAGTATAGTTTCAAAACATGGTTAAACTATAATCTTGATCTCGTGGATCGTCAGTCCTTGCAACAATAGCTCTGAATTTGCATGGTTACATTTATACAGCCCCATTCCTGAGGTGTTTATCAGAACATGTAGTGGGGTACCCTTAATGTTCTGTAGCACTTAAAAATGTGTAAGCTGAAAACACACATTGTGAATGCCAGAGTAGGAAAGTTAAGTAGTAATTCAAAGTATTTTTACAGTATCTGTACTTTACATCACTACATTCCTAAAAGAACAATGTACTTTTTACTCCACACATTCTCCGCCCCCCAACACCCAAAAGTACTCGTTACAGTTTTAATGCTTAACAGGACAGGAAAAGATACAATTCACACAGTCATCAAGAGAACCCCCCCGGTCATCCGTACTGCCTCTGAGCTGACGGACTCACTAAACACAATTTGTAAATGATGTCTGAGTGTTGGAGTGTGCCCCTGGTGAGCCATGAATAACAAAATGGCACCATCTGGTTTGCTTAAAGGAATTAAAGTTACTTATAATTTTGATAAAAGTACATTTAAAACCAAATACTTTTAGATTTTTACTCAAGTAATATTTTACTGGGTGAATTTCACGTGAGGAATTTTCTATTAAAGTATCCTTACTTTTCCTCAAGTATGACAATTGGGTAGACATATCTTCTTGAAATTCTATCATGTAACACAGTAATAAGAATCCCTAAAAACATTTTCATTTCACAGAAGCAAGGTGTAAAAGGAATATAAAATGTGAGGTATTTCAGTATTCTGTGAAATGCTACAGACTCACACATTGGATTAATTAAACATGTCACTAAATGCAATAAAGTGTGTTGGAACAAAAGCAGTCTAATTGACATTGTAAATCCAAACATTAAAAAAACAACTTCAAAACAGGTAAAAGGTGAAGCCTTCAAACAGCAAAACCCATCTTCAACAAACATGAAACCACTGAAAGAAAGTCACGTTTGCATTGTCATTAAGGTTCAGGCATATAAACAATTTCAATGTTAAGTTGATGCGTCCCATTCATCCAAATATGATCTCAAAACCACCAGTACACAAAAATTGGACCTTTACATAAAAGTAAAACATTTGGCAGTGATCATAAAATAGTAGAGCCACACAAACAAACCTGTAAACAGCTACAGATCATCTCTACTTGGATAGTAACCTCAAGAGAAGAGTGGGAAAGTCTATGAAAATAAATGACAACCAAGTAAAAAATAAACAAAGTTCAAGAAGCATGAAACTTAAGCGTGAATATAAATGTGTAAGTAATTTATCATAGAAATGTGATTGTAACAAATAAAAATCACCCTCTCAATCAAAACATCCTATAACTCGAATTAAGTTATTCTGCTTGCCTCATAAATAACATGGAAGAAAAGGGGGAGCTTTGCTTCCTATTCAGTTCCCGCCATCCATAGGGACAATGGAATTCCTGGACGATGCCGTGGTGTGGGGCCATTATGTTTGAACAGCTCTACGGAAGGGGGACCTCAGGGGTAGTTGGGAGGGGCAAGTTAAAAAAATATATATTAAAAAAAAGTTAGTGCAACAGGAGGCCCTGTATTACTTATTGACTGACTGCTGACCCATCCCCCGTTCTGAATTCCAGGAGGCCCATTCTGAATTGCAAGCAGGCCAGAGAGCCTGGTGCGTCAGTGTCATATCATGGTGGTGAAAAGGCTGACTGTTGGGTCATTGCAGTGGAGCCAAGTGTTTGTCAGTCATTCAGAGGGAGGATAGTAAAGTCTTTGAGTCCTCCCCTTGGTCTTCTGGTTGTCTTCCAGCATGAGGAACCTCTTGAGGCGGGAGAAGGTAGACTTCTTCACACTGGCGGGCTTGGAGGCCAAGGAGGAACTGCTGGTCTCAGAGGATATCGACCTGGAAATAATAATGTCAGAATCTACACACCGACACAGATTAAAGGTGACCTATTGAAAAGTGTAGGACCACAGTGTCCATCGGTTTAGTGATATCATCCATTACCCTCACTTCTCAAGAAGTCCCTTAAATGCTGATTTTCACCTAGGCGAGATGTAGACTATATAAATAAAATATGTGACAAAGTAGGTACCAGAGGCCTGCTATTCTTTGTTTACCTTGGCGTACTGCAGGGTGTCTTGTCATTGGGGGCAGACTTTGGTATGCCCATGGCATTGTTTCTGTTGGTCGACTGGGGACTGTTGCGTTTGCCTGTGCTCCCGTGGCTCTTGGAGAGAGCGGCCATGAAGTCCCTGTTGACACCGTTGTGCCTGGACGTGTTGTTATAGGTGTGGCAGGTAGCCATCTATGATAGGGAGAGGCGGACAGGAGGAGATTATAAATGTGAGTAATGGGTGTGTCTTTACAGGTGACAAACTAATTTCCATTTAATTTCACATAAGGAACATGATTCTCCCGTGGATATGTTTTTCAAAATCAATCCTTACAAGGACAAAGACCCTATGATCCCTGGTCAAAAGTAATGAACTACATAGGGAACAGAGTAATGATTTAAGAGGTAAAACAAAAACAGGATCTAAACCATTACTTTTTTGGGTTGAAACAGTTCAGAACTTCATTTTGCTGGTTGGAAAGAAAATAAATAAAAAAGTTGTTCAAAACTAAACGATTAGAAAAATATTTTGGTTCCAACCCCTGCTCAAGACGGTCACTCAGTCATTCTCAGCATTTCAAATATTTCCTCGTTGCGCTTTTCCATGAAATATTGTGTGCATGTAAATCAAATGCAATGAGGCACATGCAAAGCCTATGACATCTAGCCTAATAGATTTACTATATGACATTGGAAATGCAATACACACTTGAAACTAAACCACTGGGAGTCAATGTCACAATGTTGTTCATGTGATACAAGAAAATGATTGGCATCTCCTGGAACCCTGCCTGTCCTGCCCGACAACAACCCTTTGTGGCCTGAAAGTTTAAAGTGCGTGTGGTCATTTTATGATTTGGTACTATAAACAGCCACACAACGGGCCTGTCACATCGTCCACTGAAACGTTACCAGCCTATAACGTGCCCTGCAGCACATAAAAATAACAGGCGTCAGTCAGTCAGTCACCCGTGAGCAAATCCTTACTCAAGCAGATCAAAGTGTTATGCTTGTAGTAACAGAACGATGACGACGTCAGGACTCCCATAATCTCTCGGTGACAGACTACGTAAACATTTTTTTAGATTTTAGTTCTGGGTTAACCGAGAAAAGGACACACCAAAAACAACATCACTGACAAGCACATCCCAAATGATATCCCAAACCTTTGATACCAACACATCCATCATCTCCCTGAGGCAAACTGCATCCATAGGAGTCATACGAAACAGAAACGCAGTGTCAGTATATTCGGAGTCAGGCTGTTGACAGCGCTGAATGCTGATGCTGTGCAAAACAACTCACCGAGACGAAGGTAGCCATACTGCTGCGGAGGGTCTAGACTAGTCAAACAGATGGCGGACTAGTTTCTCTGAAATAGTTGACAGAAGTTCTCAAAGTAAAGTTTCGCTGAACCAGTAAATTAAACAAGCAGGAGCTTCGCGCTATCTCTGTTTGACGGAGCCTGGTGTTCCCAGCTTTATAAAGTAGAGAGCAGCAGAGGCCGAGCCCAACAGCTGTTCAGCCAATCTTTCAACAGCAGAGGCGGGAGGGGGCTGGGAGTTGAAATGTTTTTGATTTACCCGGTTGTGTTGTCACGGACTGTCACTGGAGCCACTTCCAATGCCAACAACCCTAATCCATACTCACATCCTCCAGCAAACTCTGGATTAAAGTGCTCCCTGGAAGACGAAAAAAACTATGAAAACAGAATGATACTCTCAGACACGCTGAAAAGGTTTCCCCTATTTAGATTAGGTGGTGATGTATAGATATTGCCTTATTTTTTTTCAGGGTTAAATAAGGCCATAAAGGAAGTTAGTCAATGGTAATATGGCCAAAAATCGGCACAATCGGGTGTTCCATTTTCACATATAATTTTGCACATCATAGGCTGGGAACTTCAGACAAAGAAATCAATATTTCGACTATTAGCATTCGTTCAATACATTTTAAAATAATACAAGTACCATACAGACAGTGACAGTCTTTGATAATGGAACCTGGCAGGTATCCACTTGTTTTCTCATCTGATTTTTACATACATATTAAAGGGGAAGTTCAGTATTTTACAACATCATGTTAGATGGTTCCTCTCCCTGAAGAGAATAAACTGTAATCTATGTTTTGGTTCTCTAAACAGCCATGACATATTTAAGCTAACTTTAGCTACAGCCAGCTAGCTCAGGTGGCTAAAGTTAGTGGTGTCTTAAAAGAAAACAGAGTCATGGATGACAGTTTCTCCTAACCCATAGTCTACTTTCAGGGTGAGGAACCAGAGAACATTAAGTTGAAAAATACTGAACTTATATGTGAACAATATATTTGGACTGGGGACAAGAACTGTGTGCCACCAATATTGAGGGGAAAATACAACCCTGGCTTAAAAATGACCACCACTGCATTCAGAATGTCCTACTGATCTATATCAAGACATACTTTTACTTAGGCTGATTCATATCTGCTATGCAGCCATTGTATAAAAGTAGACAGTAAAAGTTGTATTTATAGGTGATCCTAACAAAATATTCTAACAGTGCCATGGTGTCAAAATGTGAACAGCAATGACTACTAACTTTGTCTGTCCTAGAATAGAATGTTAAGGGTGAACAAAACATTAGGAACACCTGCTCTTTGCACAACATAGCTTTCACCTGGATTCAAGTGGTCAGCCTATGATCCCTTATTGATGACACTTGTTAAATCCATTTTCAAATCGGTGTAAATGAAGAGGAGGAGGAGACAGGTTCAATAATTATCTTTAAGCCTTGAGACATGGATTGTGTATGTGTGCAACTCAGAGGGTGAATAGGTAAGACAAAATATTTAAGTGCCTTTGAACAGGATATGGTAGTAGGTTCCAGGCACAACGGCTTCTGGGTTTCACAAGTTTCCCATTAAGAATGGTCCACCACCCAAAGGACATCAACCAACATGACACATCTGTGGGAAGCATTGGAGTCAACATGGGCCAGCATTCCTGTGGAACACTTTCGACATCTTGAAGAGTTCATGCCCTAATGAATTGAGCCTATTCCGAGGGCAAAACAGGGTGCAATGCAATATTAGGAAGGTGTTCCTGTTTTATACACTGGGTCTGAATATGGAGACTTCTCTGGTACACCCACTCTGCAGGTTGTCCAAACTTGGTATCCCCTTACACTTTTTGATCACATAATGTCCATGATTGGCTAGTAGGGAGTCCACACACCTGTCCATACTAGCATACCATTTAGAATGCATGCCTAATAAATTGCTTCATACCAAGAAGTATGCAAGTGTGGATAGTTCTTTAGATACTGAAAGGGAAGAACTCAATCCAACAGAGAATGCTGCCCTTAAGGCAGGGGACTCAAATTCATTCCACAGAGGGCCAAGTGTCTGCAGGTTTTATTTTTTTCCTTTCAATTAAAACCTAAACCTGGTGAGGGAAGTTCCTTACTAATGAGGGACCTTAATTCAATGAAATACAATACAACCTACAGACACAAGAAAAGTTTATTTTGCCCAGTGATGATTTGCACATGGTCTGGTATGACTGACGCAGAGAGATAGTATCTTGGCTTTTTACTCCCTCTAACTTAGCTCTACCTAACCATAATTCCACCACAAAAAACTCCAACCCACTCCGGAAAGACCCATGTTTGTCGAAAAGTGACGAGAACCATGACACCGACCAAATGAAATCTTGCAAGATCATGTGCAGTGTCTAATTTAACCCTAATCCTGTGACATGTATCGTCTATGTTGAATACCTACACGTACGTCACTGGCTAAGGAGAGTGCAGTGCATTCATCAGCTCATTCAAACCTGTTGATTCTGGCATGGGGGCAGGGATACAGGCATAGAGCAGTCTAGTAGCATGTAGACTGGGGGTATGTAGATCTGAGGGGGCCTATACATTTTATAGTTTGACAGGACTCAGGATAGGCAAGAGAGGTGCCTAGTATGTGCAGTCCGAGCATTTGAAGGGCAAACACCTAAACAAAAACTCAAGAACAAAATACCTAAAAGTTGAACCCTTCACCGCTGAACGTAAATGAACACGTCTAGAAGTCAAAGGTCACCAATGCATGCAGAAGCAAAACACGTTAAACCCTCCCACCTTTCCAGAATGTCTGTCCCATCCTTCGAGAGTAAAAACACTTAGAGTAAAGGTAACCAATTCATGACCAATAACTTGCCTAAACTGCATGTGCAACCTACATATTCAAGCAATTAAAGATGCCTTGTGATGAAATGAGGTCAACATCTTAATTCCATTCCAATTAAATTTGCATTGCAGGTTTCAGGTTGTGGTGACTCACCTTCCTCTGGATTTCTGTGCTGCCCCATACAGTCTTTCCCACCTGTTCCCCAGCAACAGAGGCTCCCCTCCTCCCCCAATCCTAACCTTCACCATTAGTGGCAGAAATCTAAAACTGACCCAAGATCAGCATCTATCTTTTAGGGGCAACTTCTCCATACTCTGCACCAGACTTCCAGAGCGAGACAGGTCAGCAATAGCCTAGATACTTCTGGACTAGACTGATCATGCCTGGAATGCCAACAGCACCTGCTGGGTCTTTTAGACTTCAGCATTCAAACAGCAAAAGGTACCACATATTTTTTATGTGAACAGGGGTCATAAGCCATCTCTCTTCTCCTTGCATATTTCAGAAGTTATTGTCCTTTTATCTAAGATCAGGGATGGGCCAGCGGATCAATTCTAAAATAAAATGATAGAAGCAGACATACAGAGACAAGCACTTACGAACAACATGCTAACAAACTGACACACACAACCAATCAATTCTGCAGATGGACCCTTTGTCTTCTATTAATAGGCTATGCTCCATAAATACCAGCCTTTCCCTCCCCCTCCCCACCCTATCATCCATCCCCCTCTCTCTCATTTTGCCCCATTATCATCCCCCTCTCCCTAATCGCTCTCCCTCCCTCAGTCCTCCCTGTGCTGCCCCAAGCCAGGCTGATTGCTGTGATGACCTTGTCTCTGGGGCTTCTACAAGCATCACTGCCCTTGACTCCTACAGCACTGGTGGTTGGTGGTGGTCCACTGGGTCTACAGGGCGTGGGGAGATTCAGAACACATCGATACTCCAAAGCGCGGAGGATGGAGCGAGACAAAGCCTGCAGTCACAGTAGTCCATTCCCTTTAACATGACCTGACCAATGGTTTAGTCCTTCTGCTCTAAACTATGGCAGTGTCCCACTTCTTTTGAAGTGTGCACTTTCACACTCCCCTTCATGGTAGGAAGAAGTGTGAAGAATTGGGATGTACACAGGGTATGAGGTACCCTGGAAAACCCCCAGGAAGCTGGTTTGGAGACTGGAGAGAGATGCCCTTTGAGGGTGCTGACAGATGCATAATGGAAACGACTACAGGCTGGCTTTAGCTGGATTATTTTGTCATGTTGTTGTTCTGCTTTCATTTCCAGAGGTAATGACAGGTGGACAGAGTGG
Organism: Oncorhynchus mykiss; assembly: GCF_013265735.2. Classification (NCBI taxonomy): domain Eukaryota; kingdom Metazoa; phylum Chordata; class Actinopteri; order Salmoniformes; family Salmonidae; genus Oncorhynchus; species Oncorhynchus mykiss. Next base: position 17,679,514 of record NC_050572.1, read on the forward strand.
CACGTGTTGGTTGAATGGATACAGGATGGTGTGACAGTGTCTGGAAAAAGAGGAACCATCTTCCTTACCCTTTTGTTCAAAAGTAGTGCACTATGTGGGGGAATAGAGTGCCATTTGGAACGCTGACAGAATCTGATCTGACAGTCCTAAACAGCATGAGTTTGTGATGTACTGTAGGGCTAGGGCTCAAAAAAGGCAGTTAACCCACTGTTCCTAGGCCGTCATTGAAAATAAGAATTTGTTCTTAACTGACTTGCCTAGTTAAATAATAAACATGCCCACCCTTCTGGATGCCTTTCTACAATACTGCCATATCACAAGATGCCGTTCTAATGCAGTGGAAAGAGAGGAAGAAGGGATGAACCCTAACCGTGGGTTGGCACGCCATAGAGGGGGAGAGGGGGAATCTGTTTGGTACGCTATAGAGTTTAAAACCTCCTCTATGAAAACTAACACAGTGAGTGAGATATAGATATATATGCGGCAGTAGTGCATGTTAGGCAGCAGGGTGTGTGTGACTGCAGTTTTTGTGTCGGTGTGAGATGCTTAAAATAATTCACTTAACACCTGGCAAATCCCTACACGTGAGCTAAGCATTTTCAACTGTGCGTAGTGGGTTTCCTCCTGCGTGCCTGTCTAAAATGCCTCCAAGGCCATTGCCCTCTCATCTCTCTTTGTCATCTGGTGGCTTCTCACTCTCTCCCGGTGTCAAAGCCCACGAGTGACACATTGTTCTGCCTGCTCTCCTGTCAACTGGAGGCAGATGCTCCGGTTGGGATTAAAAACACAAATTGGGAAAGAATGGCACCACAAGGAGAGTCAGAGGAATTAGCTGAATGCAGGTCGGGGTACCAGGCAAGGGAAAGAGGACCTAGGCGCCTGGAGGGGCTCACACTGTCACTGGTATTTTCAATATACAGTTCATCCCTCGACTTTATCCACATTTTGTTAGGTTAGACTTATTATAAAATGGATTAAATAGACACCCCCCCTCATAAGTCTACGCACAATACTCCAATGACAAGGCATACGTATAATTTTTTTACCCATTTATTTAACAACAAAAAAAACAACTGAAATATCACATTTACGTAAGTATTTAGACCCTTTACTCAGTACTTTGTTGAAGCACCTTTGGCAGCGATTACTGTAATTCCGACCCAATTTTCAGACTACCCAAGAGGAAATGCCTACCTTACAGAGGAAAGACCGGTGGAGTCCTGGTGAGATTAAGGAGAAGGGAAAACTGGCCACCTCTTCCCTTAATTCTATTGGTCAACGTACAGTCTCTTGATAATAAGATGGATGACCTCTGATCGTTGATTTTGCTACCAATGGGACTCTCGAAACTGCAATATTCTATGCTTTTCGGAAACATGTTTTTGGACAACACACACACACCATTGCTATCCAAGTCGATGGATTCTCCATTCACCATGCAGACAGGACAGTGGAGTCAAGGAAATTGATAGGGGGAGGGGTTTGTCTCTATCAACAACAGGTGTGCTGACTCGAGTGCGGTGGAAGTATCGACGCATTGTCTTGGAATACCTGGTGGTCAAATGCCGACCCTTCTACCTACTGAAGGAGTTTTCAGCTGTTATCCTGACTGTTGTACATATTCCACCTCAGGACAAGAAAAATAAGCTGGCACTTAACGAACAGTATGAGGCTATAAACAAGCAGGAAAGTGTACATCCAGAGGCTGCTTTTCTGGTTGGTGGCGATTTTAATTCTGAATCATTAAGGCATATGATGCCCAACTTCCATCAACTCATAACCCTCGCCACTAGGGGCGATAAAGTCCTAGACCACTGTTCTACCCACAAGCAAGCACACAAGGCCCTCCCTTGTCCGCCATTCGGAAAATAAGATCATGAATCCGTACTCCTGCTTTTTGTTTACAAGCAGAAGCTTAAACAGAAAGTACCCGTGACTTGCTCCGTTGAGAACAGGACTGCTTTGCTAGCGCTGATTAGAGACTCCGCCGATAACGTCAACGAGCTAACCACCTCTGTCACTGGCTTCATTCGGAAATGCATCAGTGACATTGTCCCCACAGTGAAGGTTCACTGCTTCCTCTAAAGCCTGGGATTAATCACCAAAGCCCAATATACTACCCACCATTGCGACCTGTATGCTCTCGTTGGCTGGTCCTCACTTCATATTCGTCGCCAAACCCACTGGTTCCAGGTCATCTATAAGTCTTTGCTAGGTAAAGCCCTGCCTTATCTCAGCTCACTGGTCACCATAGCAGCACCCACCCGTAGCACGTGCTCCAGCAGGTATATTTCACTGGTCACCCCCAAAGCCAACTCCTGCTTTGGCCGCCTTTCCTTCCAGTTCTCTGCTGCCAATGACTGGAATGAATTGCAAAAAAAATAATATAATAAATCACTGAAGCTGGAGACTTACATCTATCTCCCTCACTAACTTTAAGCATCACCTGTCAGAGTCGCTTACCGATCATTGCACCTGTTCATAGCCCATTTCAACTACCTCATCCATGTTTTTTTTGCTGCTTTGCACCCTTGTATCTCTACTTGCACACTCATCTTCAGCACATCTATCACTCCAGTGTTTAATTGCTAAATTGTAATTATTTTGCCACTATGGCCTATTTATTGCCTTCCCTCCCTAATCTTACGACATTTGCACACACTGTATACAGACTTTTCTACTGTATTATTGACCATATGTTTGTTTATCCCATGTGTAACTCTGTGTCGCACTGCTTTGCTTTATCTTGGCCAGGCTGCAGTTAAATGAGAAATTGTTCTCAACTGGACTACCTGATTAAATAAAGGTGAAATAAATAAATAGCAAACAAAATGGCTACACAGACTGAGTTGACCCTTGTATTTTATTTTTGCATTGTCTCCATGCACACTGACACGTCGACACAGACAAACTTTCACTCCACCATTTGCTCACACACAATATGCACATACATTCATACGGACTCTAAACACATGCACTCATATACAATCGTCATGTATGCTGCTGCTGCTACTCTGTTCATCATATATCCTGATGCCTAGTCACCTTACATATCTACCTCCATCACTCCAGTATCCCTACACATTGTAAATATTGTATTGGAACTGACCCTGTATATAGCGTCTTACTTTCTTGTGTTCTTATTTTAATTTATTGTGTTTTTGTTCTACCTTACGTTATTACTGCATTTTTGGGTTTAGATTTGGCAAGAAAGGCATTTCAGTGTACTTGTGCATGTGACATTAAAACTTGAAACGTGAGAGGAGACAGACAACATTCTTCCTCTTATCTTCAGAGTGCTGCGCCCGCTTCAGGGGTATCAGTTCTTACAACCACGCATGTCTATGGGGGCCTGGTAGCGTCGCACGTACACAGCTTGTGGAGATCTTTTACACACTTATTTTATGCCAGGGCGAGTGGCCGGTGACCTTGAAATTGGAGGGTAAAAATACCTTGGTGAAAAAGTGGCTAAGGAGAACTCGCTTACCAGGAAGTCACACGACGGTGGGAAAATATATCAACAATATAGTCAGGTTTTTAATTTTTGGCACCCTTGATGAGAAAAAAAGACTGCATAAAACGCATTTTAAAAATACTGAGCTATATCGTATGCTAATGAAAGGGTGTACATTTTTGGCACCCCTGTTTTAAGCACAATGGGGTTCAAGTCTGGAGACAGATCGGCATTAAATGCGCAAAGCTGTCATCAAGGTAACAGGTAACAGGTATCAACAGGTATCAAGGTAACTTTGACGAATCTCAAATATTTTGATTTCTTTAACACTTTGTTTGCTTACTTCATAATTCCATGTGTTATTTCATAGTTTTGATGTCTTCACTATTATTCTACAATGTAGATATGCAAAGAAAAACCCTTGAATAAGTAGGTGTCCAAACTGTTGACTGTTACTGTAGCTCAGTATTTGTATTATTTATTTTGTAGTCTTACTTGCTCCTCTTTATCAATTGTGAATAATTATGGACCTGGCTATACATTGATCACACGTTAAAGACAAATGACTGAAAGAGATGCTCAATAATAAACATATTAGTGTATATGTGTGTGTGTGTGTGGGGGGGGGGGGGGGGGGGGGGGGTGGCACTCACTGGTATTAAAAAACATTTAAGAATCAAAGACAAAACAATCCCTTACAATTTAGTATTGTACCTTTTACCCCAGAATAACTACATGTGTCTGACTCTGACATAACCTATGTGCTAATCTTGTTTGGCTTTGTACCTCTGTCTCCATGATAGACACCGGGTTCGCTGTAACTAAATGCTTCCTGTTCCTCTGTGATCATTATCTGCATCCTGGCCTATCACATGCCGATGCTGGATGTGATTGTTATCACGCTGGCCTATCACACGCTAACCCTGGCCGTGGTCGTTATCTGGCTAGCCTATCACATGCAAACACTGGATGTGATCATTATCTGGCTGGCCTACTAAATGCTGACCCTGAGTATCTGGCTTATTACACGCTGACCCTGTCTGCCCATCCAAGGACTCCTCCTCAATGAGGCTGAACAGAAGACTGTAAAAGCACTGAAGTTGTAAAAAGGGATTGATTGGCAAATCTCTTGGCTCTCTATTCCCCTTCCTTTCCCTCTACAAAGTCAATGGGAGACGGGCCAGACATCGCTAGAGGAAAGGAAGGTGAAGTTGTGTACAGGAAAGGAGAATACTGGACCTAATTTGAAAGTGTGCAGTAGATGTTGGCAGATATTTTAAATGACGCAATGTTTGAGCGATGCGAGTCATTATTAGGCCAATGTCAGATCAGACAGCTAGAGGGCCTTATCAATCAATGGTACTTTCCGCTTCCATTCCCCTGATGGAGAAAAATGCCCCCATCTACCCTCTGACCAGCTACTCAGGGCATGGGGGGGAGGAGGTTGTACATAGTTTCCTTATCTGAACTGGCTTTTCAGTGAAGTGGACAGAAGCTGCTGAGAACTCCATTTTGTGTCTAGTGTCATCTATTCCGGGAATGGTCAAGTTCCAATATTATGTAAAAAGCAGAGATCGGGAGGAATTCACTAGACACACAACAGGAGAAAAGGGACCAGAATGAGGGGCTACCTGAAATGTTTTTCCATAGCACATTTTTTTTGAACATTTTGCACTAATGAATACGACCCACTTTCAGGTACTGGGGATTGACATTGGAGTAGAGGAGTGAGGAGCCCCTGAACCTTCGTAGGATTTTCATCTGAGCTCTGCTGAGTCTCTTGTCCTGGCCTACCTCCGCAGCACATTCTGCACCCTTGCTGAAGCAATCCGCTTGGGACACAGATGCATGCGGTGGCTGTCTGGACAACGCCACTGGAAACAGAAAGGGCAGCGCTCTTCTTCAAGGACGGGCTGGAGCTAGGAGAGGGAACAAGTTTAACATGATAAACAAAATATTTTGGATTAAGTTGAGAGTACTATAAATAGATTGAGTGGGGAATGTGAGTATACAATAATAAATACAAGTGACGACATCCTGCTATTCTGAGGACAGCCTGTCGGGGTCCTGTTTCCCAAAATCATTTTAAGGCTAAGTTCATCGTTAGAACCTTTGTAGGGGCGTTGTTAAATCTTAGCTGTTTACCAAAAGCATTGTTACTAAAGTTACTACCCTAAAGTTACTACTACTAAAGTTACTACCCCTGCCAACTAATATCAATACTTATATTTAGTTTGGAATTTGTTCTGCCTTCAGTAAGTTTAACCTGTTGAGTGTAGGGGCAGTATTTTGATGTTTGGATGAAAAACATACCCAAATGACACTGCCTATTTCTCAGGCCCAGAATCTAGAATATGCATATAATTTGCAGATTGGGATAGAAAACACTCTAAAGTTTTCAAAACTGTCAAAATATTGTCTGTGAGTATAACAGAACTGATATTGCAGGCGAAAACCTGAGGAAAATCCAACCCGGGAGTGCTGTTTTTCATGAAAGCTCTCTGTTCCATTACCTGCCTTCGCTCCATTTAAAGGGATATCAACCAGATTCCTTTTCCTATGGCTTCCACATGTTGTGAAAAGTCTTTAGACATAATTTCAGACTTTTATTTTTAAAAATGAGCGAGAAAGATCACATCACGTCATTGTATGGCTGGGTGCCAGCAGCGTTTTGCATGCGCAACAGCTTTGAGCAGACATTTTCTCTCTCTCTCATTTTGAAGAAGGTACAGTCCGGTTGAAATATTATTGATTATATATTGTAAAAACAACCTGAGGATTGATTATAAAAAACGTTTGACATGTTTCAACGAACTTTACGGATACTAATTTTCGTCTGCCCGGTCGTGACCGCTCGAGCCTGTGGATTTCTGAACATAACGCTCCAACCAAATGGAGGTATTTTGGATATAAAAATAATCTTTATGGAAAAAAAAAGGAACATTTATTGTGTAACGTAAAATCGTACATCACATTGGTCCGTACAATTGCCCTTATTTTAGCGCCACAAAAACGTAATACTTCCAGATCAACTGTAATGTTGATTGTACCATTGTAAAGCACAATTTATCCCCTTTCCAACAAAATCAATTACATGACCTAAACACTGCCTCGTTTCTGCATAATCCAAGCATAATTCAAGTCTTTTTAAAAATGACGGGTGGGGAAGCAAAACTATTGCGTGATAGTGAGAAGGACAGATGTCGTGTGGGAAAATTGCTTTTTTCACTCAATCTGTCCAACTTATCACCTCTAAAATGTAAATAAAACACTATACAGGGTTGATATAATGTGTCATTACATACCTATTTGAAGGTTTGTGTCGAATTTGAATCGGGTTTTTAGGGCGGTGCTAAAGTGATCTTAGAAGTAAACAGCAGCTTTGAGAATGATGATTGCATGCAATGATGACTACTAATTACTAGGTATCCCCCCCTTACCCTCGTCACTGTCCATTTCTTGTTTTTAAACGATGAGAGAAGTGCTACACCTGGTGGAGAGAGATTGTAAGACATAAATTGTAGCTTTATGCGTGCTGTACGTTACAACATGACACGTCAAGATGTAACAGAGGGTCAGTTTTCTCTACTTTTCTCCAATACTATAGAGCCATTACCATGTCGATCAACGCTTGAATAGAAACCTAGTTCACAGCCGCAATTTTGACGTCAACACAGTCCCATTAGTTTTCTTTGTAGCCTCGTTTGAATGTCGCGGCTACGCACATTTGTACGGAATGGGGTGAGTTTACGTTAACTGGGAGTCTCGTGAGTGCAAACATCCGAAGATCATCAAAGGTAAGCGATTAATTTGATTGCTTTTCTGACCAATCTACTTGGCTGTTAGCTGTTTGTAATGTTTTGTCTGCTGAGAGAGATGTCCTTACATAAACGCTTGGTATGCTTTTGCCGAAAAGCTTTTTTGAAATCTGACATGCCAGGTGGAATAACAACAAGCTAAGCTGTGTTTTGCTATATTGCACTTGCGATTTCATGAAAAATAAATATTTTTTGTAATTTAATTTGAATTTGGCGCTCTGCAATTCAGCGGATGTTGAGGAAAGTGATCCTGCTATGATGGGTGCATCAAGAAGTTTAAGTTTAAGAAACATTATCTTGTGTCTTAATTCAGTTAACAAAAACCCACATATCTTGAAGATATTTTTACATTTCTCTCCGTCATGAGGGAAGAAAATGAAAGTTCACAGATGCAACACGGTAGACCGATTTTTACTGATATCAATTTTATGAATTGTTAATTGATTAACTCGATATTCCGTTACCAAAATCGGTAATGGAATTTCAGCAATTGAATTGGCTACAATGGGAAATCATAGTAGTCACAAACCACAGTTGGGTTCACAAATTCAGACAGCACAGTATAGTTCAGTACAATACACAGTAGAGCACACGAGTTGAGTAAACTATAATGTACTGTACTCTACTGTGTTGTACTTTGATGTCCAAACTTGGCTCAGATTTGGTCCGGACCAAATATGGTTTTGTTTGTGGCCAGAGCTCATATCCATTAAAATAATGACATTCATCTCCATAATTATGCGTTTCTGTGTAGTACAGATCAGGGACACATGATAAAATTCCGTTACGGCAATTCCGTTCCCGGGTATAAATCCACTTCATTTACTGTAGTTCAATAACCTAAAGAGATTTGTTTTAGTCAGTGTGTCATATGACACCATTCTTTCTTGTGTCTGTTTAATATCAAAATCATTATTTTTTTTATTTTTTTTACAAGATTCTTTATTAGAAACTAAATTAACAATGTATGTAATGAAATTGAACTCTAAATACTATATCAGAGATGAAATGTCAACCTCTGTTACAGTGAGTCTAATGATTATTTATGACCCTGTAAATTGAATCGTGGTACTTTTATTTCATTTGGTCTGGGTCTTTGTTATACTGTACATGAGAATCCAGCCACTGAGTGGATTCCGGCATAACTGTAGTCAAAGTTTTGGCCTGATTTAAAGCAACTTCATCTAACCCTGGTCTTAGTGTCACATGTAACCAGGTGGTCCAACTGCTAGAAAAAAGGCCAGTACACAGAACCAGACCTCAACTCCAGTGAGTAACATCTAAACACGCTTGACATTTACATTGGGATCACAGTGCAACAAACATTCTATGTCTGGGTAGGCGCTGCAAAGGTATTTTTCTTCTTCAGAGTACAAACATAAATGTTATTTTTACAGCTTTTTCTGTTGTTACATGTACAGTCTACACACATTAGATTGTATTTACAGTAGTTACACAGCAATAATAAAATATTTTGATTTACATAACATCTAGAGAGATAGTACTTGTATATTATACATTGTGTTTTCAGTCATAACTATATAAACCCTCCATTCAGCTATTTTCAGTCCATCCCACCTATCTCCGTAAACTGCCCACTTATGATTTCCATGTGCCATATATTTTTCAACTGTGCTGTTTCACATACATTCTACAGGTGTCATGTCATAGCTGACACGCCATTCTTTCTGAAAACCTTGTTAAAACTTAATTCGGTACAGAAACGAGTAACAGTTTTTTCAAAAAAACGTGGACACAAAACAAACTGAGGGAGATTTTACCAAAATTCTGTTACCAAGTTCTTCCAGTAAATGTGTTTTGTAAATTGTTAAAGTATTCCTTGTGCATCGAGTTGTGTTAAACTTTGAAGGCAATGGGTTTTGTTTGGCATACATTTTAAGTGAAAACTCTGTTACCGTGGAATTGCCCATAGTCAGCTTTTGACTTATTTTAACTTGGGTTGATCATCTAGGCCCATTACCAGCATGAAGCCTCTCAAAACCTTCAGAAGTGAGATCAACAGCAAAGTGACCCAATTCATATAATTACAAATTGCTCCATATCGGACGTTGTCGTAAACGTAAATGGCCCCATTCTGTCAAACTAAGCCCTCGAGCCTCTACCCAGCAGACATTAGACATCCCATCCTGCTCTCCTGCTCACCGTGATACAGGAAGGGGAATCTCTGCCGCGTTATCCTAATTAACATTATTTTAAGTGCACTAAGTGTGTAAACACTGTCCCCTACAACCAGTCAGAGCCCACTGAGTGAGATGCTATCAAAGAGTTTAAAGTCTAGAATGCAGCGAGGCTCAGTCTCGTGCCTATACAGACATTTGATACAATCACAGAGCGTGGAGGAGAGAGAGAAACATCCCGTTTACTAATCAAAACTCAAGAAATGGGATGGCTAGGGAAAAGAGGGTGAGGGTTAGGGGGTGACCCCCTTCCAAACTATACTGTACAAAAATATAAATGCAACAAGTGTTGGTCCCATGTCTCATGAACTGAAATAAAAGATCCTGGAAATGTTCCATAAACACAAAAAGCTTATTTCTCTCAAATTTTGTGCACATACTCCTTTACATTACATCCCTGTTAATGAGCATTTCTCCTTTGCCAAGCTAATCCATCCACCTGACAGGTGTGGCATATCAAGAAGCTTATTATACACTATGATCATTACACAGGTGCACCTTGTGCTGGCGACAATAAAAAGGCCACTCTAAAATGTGCAGTTTTGTCACAACGCCACAGCTGTCTCAAGTTGAGGGAACACGCAATTGGCATGCTGACTGCAGGAACGTCCACCAGAGCGGTTGCCAAATAATTCATTTCTCTACCATAAGCCGCTTCCAGCATTATTTTTAGAGAATTTGACAGTACGTTCAACTAGCCTCAAAACAGCAGACCACGTGTATAGTGTCGTGTGGGCGAGCGGTTTGCTGACGTCAACGTTGTGAAACAGATCAGGGCGTGACACCAGTCATGTGAAATCCATAGATTAGGGCCTAATAAATGTATTTCAAGTGAGTGATTTCCTTATATTTAAAATATTTTAAATTGTTGCATGTTTCTTTTATATTTTTGTTCAGTATAATAATTAGATTGTTCTCTGCAATATTATAACCGTAATATGCTTGTACTTAACAGTGTTGATTAAATAAGAGCGTTAGTTTGTTGTGAACTTTGTTAGTTTAGACCCCGCTTCTCCTGGTTGTTTCTCTTACATATGTTGACGTTGGGAGACATTTCTTTGCCGTGGACCAATCAAAATCAACTTTATACCCTCAAAATTTTCTAAACATTTCACAAAAATATGTTGTTTATCCTACAGACAAGCCTTACCTTTGTGCTTTAAGTGAAAGGTACGTTAACCATGTTAAGTTACTGGACTAAAAGGAGGAGAATATTGAGGAGTTCAGAAGGACATACAGGAGACTGTAGCTGCTAGTTTAGACCCCGCCGCTGCTGCTGCTTTGGCTGCTGCTCTTCCGGACTAGACCACTGGGGCACATGCTCTTCAAAGTGAAAGTCATCATGGCTTGGATCCAATAGGCCATGGGCAAACTGCAATCAATGTGGCACAGCAAAGAACCAACCCCTGTTTAGAAGATGCTGAGTTTGACCCCCCTTCTGACATTCCCTCAAGCACCATAGAAGATAGCAAAGAGGAAGAGGGGGACTTTAGGACACAATTGGCATATTGGGTTATTGACAAAATGATTCCTCACATTGCACTCTCGAAGCTATAGACAGTTATCTTCAATGACCATCCAGACCTGCCTAAAGATCCAAGAACCTTCTGAAGACACAGACTAATCCCCCCCCCAAAAAAAAAATAACTTTCTGGTGATATACAGTGGGGAGAACAAGTATTTGATAACCTGCCAAATCGGCAGTGTTTCCTACTTACAAAGCATGTAGAGGTCTGTAATTTTAACATAGGTACACTTCAACTGTGAGACGGAATCTAAAACAAAAATCCAGAAAATCACATTGTATAATTTTTAAATAATTAATTTTCATTTTATTGCATGACATAAGTATTTGATCACCTACCAACCAGTCTGAATTCCGGCTCTCAAAGACCTGTTCGTTTTTCTATAAGAAACCCTCCTGTTCTCCACTCATTACCGTTATTAACTGCATCTGTTTGAACTCGTTACCTGCATAAAAGACACCTGTCCACACACTCAATCAAATAGACTCTAACCTCTCCACAATGGCCCAGACCAGAGAGCTGTGTAAGGACAGCAGGGATAAAATTGTAGACCTGCACAGGGCTGGGATGGGCTACAGGACAATAGGCAAGCAGCTTGGTGAGAAGGCAACAACTGTTGGCTAATTATTAGAAAATGGAAGAAGTTCAAGATGATGATTAATCACCCTCGGTCTGGGGCTCCATGCAAGATCTCACCTCGTGGGGCATCAATGATCATGAGGAAGGTGAGGGATCAGCCCAGAACTACACGGCAGGACCTGGTCAATGACCTGAAGAGAGCTGGGACCACAGTCTCAAAGAAAACCATTAGTAACACATTACGCCATCATGGATTAAAATCCTGCAGCGCACACAAGGTCCCCCTGCTCAAGCCAGCGCATGTCCAGGCCCGTCTGAAGAATGCCAATGACCATCTGGATGATCCAGAGGAGGAATGGGAGAAGGTCATGTGGTCTGATGAGACAAAAATAGAGCTTTTTGGTCTAAACTCCACTCACCGTGTTTGGAGGAAGAAGAGGATGAGTACAACCCCAAGAACACCATCCCAACCGTGAAGCATGGAGGTGGAAACATCATTTTTGGGGGATGCTTTTCTGCAAAGGGGACAGGACGACTGCACTGTATTGAGGGGAGGATGGATGGGGCCATGTATCGCAAGATCTTGGCCAACAACCTCCTTCCCTCAGCAAGAGCATTGAAGATGGGTCGTGGCTGGGTCTTCCAGCATGACAATGACCCAAAACACACAGCCAGGGCAACTGAGTGGCTCCATAAGAAGCATCAAGGTCCTGGAGTGGCCTAGCCAGTCTCCAGACCTGAACCCAATAGAAAATCTTTGGAGGGAGCTGAAAGTCCGTATTGCCCAGCGACAGCCCCGAAACCTGAAGGATCTGGAGAAGGTCTGTATGGAGGAGTGGGCCAAAATCCCTGCTGCAGTGTGTGCAAACCTGGTCAAGAACTACAGGAAACGTATCTCCGTAATTACAAACAAAGGTTTCTGTACCAAATATTAAGTTCTGCTTTTATGATGTATCAAATACTTATGTCATGCAATAAAATGCAAATTAATTATTTAAAAATCATACAATATGATTTTCTGGATTTTTGTTTTAGATTCCGTCTCTCACAGTTGAAGTGCACCTATGATAAAAATTACAGACCTCTACATGCTTTGTAAGTAGGAAAACCTGCAAAATCAGTAGTGTATCAAATACTTGTTCTCCCCACTGTATATCACCACTCTAGAATTGTGCATCAAATACTGGCCCTGTTTAAATTCCCAAACTTGAAGACATAAGTACTTTTTTGTTTGTTATTCTTTTGTACTTCACCCCCTTTTTCTCCAAAATGTCAATCTTGTCTCATCGCTGCAACTCCCTAACGGGCTTGTGGGGCGAAGGTCGAGTCATGCGTCCTCCGAAACCTGACCTGCCAAACCGTGCTTCTTAAGACCCGCATGCTTAACCCGGAAGCCAGCTGCACCAATGTGTCGAAGGAAACACTGTTCAACTGACGTCAGCCTGCAGGTGCCTGGCCCGCCACAGGGAGTCGATAGAGCGCGATGAGCCAAGTAAAGCCCCCCCAGCCAAACCCTCCCCTAACCCAGACGACGCTGTGCACCGCCCTATGGAACTTCCGATCATGGCCGGTTGTGATACAGCCCGGGATCAAACACGGGTCTGTAGTGAATCCTCTAGCACTGCGATGCAGTGCCTTAGACCACTGTGCCACGCGGGAGGCCGTTTAAGATATTTCTATCCAAATCAGCGTTGATTACCTCCCACTTTACAAAAGTTCAAATGCCTAGTTCTGGCCAATCCTTTGATTAATTGAGCAATACGTGGACAATGTCCAGCAAAACAAACTCGCATTTATTATTGGTCTTTACTTTGGGAAGAAGAAGCCAAACAGTCTCAATTTTTTTTTGTTTTTTTTCGTTGAGGAGGCACAGCGACTGGAAAGTGAAGGAGTTTGAAGGGACACAGCTTTCTTTCAAGATGTCTGCGTTTTCTGTGACACCCCTGCTCGTGCACTTGTGAAAAATGTTAAGGGCCATAGCGGATACTATGGATGTGACAAGTGCACTCGAAAAGGGGTCTACTACGAGAACAGAATGACTTTCCCTCAAACAGATGCAACTCTGAGATTGGACACTGCAGTCCCCGATGAACTCTCAGATGACAGCCATCGGTGTGGAGAACCACCATTTGCTTTGCCGTCTGTTGGATCGGTGACACAGTTCTCACTGAAATACATGCATCTGGTGTGCCTAGGAGTGACAAGGAAATTGTTGAATCTTTGGATAAAAGGACATTTGGCAAGAAGATCGGCACCCAGTATGGTAAAGGACATCTCCAAAGTACTCCTGACCTCATGTTCCATGTGAGTTCAACAGGAAGCAAAAATCCACAGAGAGAGTTGAGCCCTGGAAAGCTACTAAATTCAGACAGTTCCTCCTGTACACTGAACCAGTCAGTTTGAAAGGGCTTGTACCAACTCGAGTGTACACTCCCTTAGAAAAAAAGGGTTCTACTAAAAGGGTTCTTTGGCTGTCCCCATAAGAGAACCCTTTTTATTCCATGTTGAACCCTTTTGGGTAGAAAGGGTTCTACATGAAACCCAAAACAGTTATGCCTGGAACCAAAAAGGGATATTCAAAGGGTTCTCCTATGGGGACAGCCGTAGAACCCTTAAAGGTTCTAGATAGCACCTTTTTTTTAAGAGTGTTCCACAACTACATGCTTCTTGCAGTGGCCATCACCATCCTGTTGAATGTGTCCCTGTGCGCAGATCAAGCTGAATATACCCATAGCCTCATGGTTTTGTTTGTTGACCACTGCAGCAAACTTTCTGGAAAACAACAGGTGTCATAGAACATGTATGGATTGGTGCACCTTTGCCAAGAATCCAAGAAGTATGGTGCCCTTGACAAAATCTTGTTTCCCATTTGAAAACTTCCTTGGGCAAATGAAGAGACTGCTTTGCAAACCTGCACACCCACTGGTGCAGGTTGTTCGTCGTCTGTCAGAGAAGAAACTATACAGAATGAACACCTCCAAAGCACTGTCCCTGAGAGAGCACAACAGCAGTGACATATCAGTTCGAGAAGTTTTACTTTGGAGAATTTGCTGTGAAAAGGTCAGAGGGAGACATCTGTGTCCTGTTACAAAACCAGGACATTGCTATTGTACAGAATGTGGTCGTCGATGAAATGGGCATTCGGCATCTACAATAGGTTCAGGAACATGGTCGATTTCTTCACCTACCCTTTACCATTTTCCAAGACAGGCATTTTTCACCTCTCTGGATTATCAGATATTTTTTGCTTCACCAACTCTACAAATGTGCTGAAGAAATACTATCTTCTTCCTTGCCAAGATGGATATGCTGGCTTTCCACTGAGCCACTTGTAGACATGGCCTAGCTCTGTTTATTTATGTTTGCCTCTCACAAGGTAAATATCTTAGGTTTCATTGTATGATTGTAGTGTAAATTATTATTTAGTAAATTGTAAGTGGTCTTTATGCTTAGTTCTTTCTCTCCTGTCTTTAGATCATGAAGTTTGTAGTGATTCAGTTTCTGGATAAATAGAACAAACCATATACAGTAGTTCCACAAGTAGGGATAAAAGAACATCTGTTATTGGCCACCACTCAGCCGCAGAAAAAATAACAAATTAAACAATTTAGCCATCAAGTGTACGCCACCAGACAGCACCTGGGAAAGAAGCTGCTTTAAGTTCATGAATGGAGCAGGTAATTTGGCCTAATTTATGTCTCTGATATACTCTAATTTGAACTGTTGGTGTAATTAACTTGCCTGATGTGAAAGTCAGTGCTTTGCGGGATAATTCAAGCCTCTACCTTATTATTCACTGGTCTAGACAATTGGGAGACGGCACAGATGTAACATGAAAACATTGAGGTGCCAGTGGACGTTTGAGTAGCTGGGTTAAAATCTTTTCTTCCAGTCGCACCACCAGTCCCAGGAGCTTATATCCAACCCTGAAAACATTGCGGTGCCAGCGGACTGGTATGTAAAATAGATTTTTTTAAATACTTGATTATATGCGACGTTCCATTTCCGATCCATAATCAGCTTTCATGGTCAATTTCCAAATGTACTTTTCTATAACACAGACTCCACTTTAAGGTGCCAAGATTCCAAATACAAGTAATTGCAGCATTATTCATGAACAAATCCATTTGAGGATGTATTCTGTCCTTCTAAATACTGATGGAATATCAGAGGAGAAACAAGCCCCTTTATTCATGTAATTTGTATTTCAATTAGGAAAAACATCATATTCCCCAGCATCATATCACCACAGCAGCAAAATATGTCTGTTCCTCATGAAACCAGACCGTGTTTCATCAATGATTGCATCCAGGACTTCTTTAATTATTTTTGCAAGTAGTAAGGCTAATATCTTATAGTCATTATTAAGAAGACAAATTGGACACCAGTTATCGATGAGCAGCACTTCTTTTTTAGGCTTAGGTATCAGTGTTATTAACCCCTGACTCATTGTAGGAGGGAGAACATTGCTTTTAATACTCTCTAAAGACTTCAAATAGGAAGGGAGCTACTTGTTCAGAAAATAATTTGTAAAATTCTGAATTAATTCCTTCAACACCTGGTGATTTATTGTTCTTTAGATGTTTGATAGACTCTATAATTTCTTCAACTTTGATGGGTTCATCACACTGTTTAGATTCTATATCACTGATAGAGTGAACATTATTCAGTGAGTTAAAAAACATATCTGTGGATTCCTGACAGTACGTTAGATGTATACAATTTTCTGTAAAAATTGCTACAGTATTTAGTGATACATTTTTGGTCATCTGTAATAACACCATCAATGTTTAACTTATGGATAGTGTTATTTTTAGAGTGAAATTTCTCAAGTCTAAAGAAATAGGATGAATTTTATAACTCAATTAGTTCCATCTTCTCCTCCCCCGAGAGGTCGGCTGGGGACCCCTGAGATCACCTTTTCCTCCTCAGCTCTTCTGGTCTTAGCAAGATTACTACCATATTTTCTAAGGTATTTGGACACCTCAAATTTAAAGAGCTCCCAGTTCTTGCAATAAGATTTTTCTTCACAAGCCCTTTCCCAAAAGTGTGAGAGCAGATCTTTAACCTCAAATGTAACTATATCATTATTTAATAATGAGCTATTTAGCTTCCAGTAGGATGCTCTACCAAGGTTAGTATCAGGGATAAATATTTTGATATCAATGTAAATAGCCCTATGGTCTGTGAGGGGAGTAGTACAAATATTTGTAGTAACACACTATCAATACATTTGGATATAAGCCAAAAATCTATTCTGGATTGTCTGGAACCTGTTTTGTTACTCCAAGTGAATGATCTGTCAGCCGGAAACCTCTCTCTCCATATATCAGTAAGATCAAACTTTTCCATAAAAAGTATTAAACCCAAATTCTGATTGGTTGGTCTACCTGGGGGCCATCCATCAGTTGAATTATCTATAGTAATGTTAAAGTCCCCTCCTATCAATAATAACGATTTGGGAAATTTAGATAACCAATGAAGTATATGTTTCTCTATAGATTCAAGCAACTCATCATTCTCATGTTTGGTGTTGTACCCGTAGAAGTTTACAGTAATGAGTGTAATGTCATTGTAACTGATCATTCTCATGTTTGGTTTTGTACCCGTAGAAGTTTACAGTAATGAGTGTAATGTCATTGTAACTGATCACAAGACAAATAAAGTGACCAAAGGGTTCACATTCCGAGTGTAGAATATTACCACCAAAGGTATTTGTCATTGTAGTGACACCAGCAGAGCGTTCAGATCCATGGGAAAGCCAAATATCGTTTCCCCACTGTGACCTCCAGAAGTTGGCATCAGCTGAAATTGAGTGACTCTTGAAAAAAGCAAAAATCTGTTCGAAATTGTTTAGCAAATAAAAATAAGGCCTTGCGCTTCACATTGTTTTGTAACCCCCTAGCATTAAGAGAAACTATAGACAAAGACAAAACAACAAAGATTATATAAAAGTATAAACTGTAGTAGGATGAGTCAAAGACGTAGGAGCAGTTAACGTAAACGATAAGGAACCGAGATCTGCACCATTTATGTCAATTTAAAGTGAAAATAGCTTATTCCATAACCTTTGAGCTAGACGTTATCCGGCATTGAAATTCAACTCAACTGAAAATTATGTTCAAGACCAAAGCAGGGGTTCTTGTCGTAAGAGAGACTAAAGACCCTCTTCAGTGTAATCAGGAACTATTCTGAGAAATAAAATAACAAATAATAATTTATATAAAAGGGTACCTACTATTTTAAGTGCAAATGAAAACTGATCATAAAAAAATTGAATAAAAAATGTTTTACATATACACGTTCCTAAGACCTTTTTTGGAAAAAATTACTAATAACTAAATAGAACAATAACCGTGTAAAGTCAGAGCAGACCTGTATGCCCTTTAAAACAGTATCTTAGTTACTGTATACATAAAATAAATACAGCTTTCAATCTTCTTCGTAAGTTTGTAAACAAAATAGGTCTTCTGATCATACAAGAATAAACTATTATATTGAGTATTCCTGAAAAATAGTCACCTGATGCTTGTTAGGTAAACAACATAAGGAAAATGAGAATACTATGGCTGAAACCATGAACCTGTTCCTTCTAGTGAGATTTTAGGGAGGAATATGGATTTCTGAACCGTTGATGAAGCCTCGTCCTCCGACGAAGTAAGCAGCCTTTCCCTCAGTTCATGCTATCTTGATCGTTGGCCACAACTTGTTCCTTCTTTCTATGTACTCCGGGCTGAGATGCTCGGCGAAACGCATACCACAGCTCTGAAGGAAGGTGTTCTTCCTAGCAGCTCTCCAGACAGCATCCCTGTAGAATCTGGTAGTGAATAGGATGATGATACCCCTAGGTCTTGAATCGTTTTGCTGTTGCTTCTTGCCGAACGTCGATGGCATCACCAACTTTGTTCTTCTCTGCAGGCATAACGTCTTGGCAGATGCGGATAGCCTCTCCTCGCACATCTTCATTCTCCACCTCTGGCAAGCCGTAGAGTCTCAGGTTCCATCTTCTTGTGTATTGTTCCAGATAATTGAGACGTCTATGGTAGACATTGTTATTATTTCCCACCCTTTCCACACTTTTTTCAACTTTTGCCACACTCGTTTTCATATCCTTGATTTCACCACATGCAAACTCCACAGTCTTTTTCAAGCCAAAGATAACCATGGTGTTCGCGCCTACCATTTTCTCAATGGCCTCACACCTGGAGTTGATGAGTAAGGAAAGGGTAGCCACGATGTCAGAGTTCATGTTGGGTTTTTTGGAGGGTGGAGATTTGCACGGAGTAACCGGTGAAGAGGGGAATTCGTCATCTTCAACAGCATTCGAAAGCATGATATTATCCATAGGCCAAGCGTAGTTATGACAGTTGTCTATAAGCACGTTTCTCTCTTGTTGATTAGCAATAGAACGGCTAACTTCTTCCTTTCTTTTTTTGTCACGACTTTGCATTGACATGCCGAAATAAATTATCCAATTATTATTCCAGTCACAGGAAAGGTCTTATATCTTGAACAAATAAAAATAGTAATGACTGTAAACTTGTTTTAGTTTTTTTTCACAATCTTTCTGAAGTTTGGTACGGAGCTCGGTAAAAAAGCGTCTGTTCAAGCCGCCATCTTGGCACCTCCCCATAAATCATTCATTCCTTCCTCCCTTGCCCTGCAAGTGTATACTCGTCAGACGTCATGATACGTCATCAAAAGTATCCACTTCATCTGCAAGGCTGAGGGGATAGGGTGTCTTTTAAGTGTTTGGAATGCTATCTATAGAAGACAGCCCTTGGCCGTAAAACCTCGGTACTTGAGTGACGTTTAACATTGTCACATCAGAGTGTACCTTAAATATCCCTTGCCCAAGCGAGGGAGAGTGATGATCGGAGAGGCAACATCCTTGGTAGAAATCTTGAAATTGAGCTTAAAAACAAAGCTATTAATGTACCAGGACTATGGTCCAAACATTTAAAGACACAACCTATCCCCTCAGCCCTCAAATTAAGTGGACACTTCTGATGACGTATCATGACGTCTGACGAGTATACACTTGCAGGGCAAGGGAGGAAGGAATTATTTTTAAATGGACGATCCTTGGCCGGAAATTCGTCACTCGTTCATCCCGCTATGATTGTGTTTTCAGCCACCGGTAGCTTGTTGCTGCTTTATAGGCGCTACAGTCAATTATGAGTGCATGTCTACTTATATTAAATATATAATTATTAATATACGTCTACTGTATGATTGCTAGAAAACGAATTAGTTGTTTAACGTTAGCCTGCCTAGCTGGAACTTCTGAAGACGGAAAATGTTTTATCTACAATTTCCAAAAGATAACCAAACAACAACGTATTTACTTTTTACGAGACGTGTTTGTGCTGTCGTGCATTAGTAGCACAATTTATAACTTATTTTCATTCGTTTATACTTACACTTGTATGTTGACTTCTCCATTGATGTTTTTTTGCTGACTTTTCTTAGCGGATGTACAATCGTTGCGAATTGAATTATGGGGAGTTTCAGGCCACGGAGTGAACATAATTGTACACTTGCAAAGCTGACTAACAACGAGGGCTGAGGGGTTTACGTTGCAAACTTCCCTTGCTTTGTTAATCATTTGGACTGCCCTCCAAAATGGCGATGGGGATTACGCCAAGGGCATAGGGCGAGGGAAAGTGAACGAGGGTGTGTCTTTTAAGTGTGTGGAACGCAACCCTAGTAATCTAACATCTAAAAACACCTGACAGGAGTGCTAGCTAGCTACAGTTACCGATAGCTGGCTAGCTGGTTTTATAGTTTGGTCTCTTATTCCAATAAATTTCAGAATTCCCCAAAATATGTTTCTGAATTTAGCTACGTTTTTATAGGCTCCTCACTACGCGACTAAACCAATTTGCCAATGCTAAAATCAATGTCTTTATATATTTTTTTCGGACATGATGAAAATGCAGCCTTGTTGATAAAATGTCACCCTTTGCGACCAACAGAGTTTGACATGTGACAACAGTTTGCATTGAATTGTGGGTCATATCAACCTCGCAAGTGGCCAAGGTTCTTCACTTTTTTCCCCCTTATAGACAACACGGAAGAGTGTTTTTTTTTTGTATTAGTGAATTTACATTTATGAATATGAAACTTTGCCATTAGCACAATTAGATTTATGAGGTAAAATGCTAGCACATGAATTAAATATATATTTTGTTTTTATATTCAACAAATCAATAGAGAAAGTACATGAGGGAACACAAGTATATATAGATTATAAACAATGGAGAATCGAGCTAGGGGGTACAATATCACATTACAATTACATAAGGACCTTAAGGGACATACATACACTTTCAGTTCTAACAGCTTTTTTTGTTAGTAGAGTATTTAACTGTCTTAAAATACAGTTCAATTTATTGTAGGGTAAGAAAATTAGTTTTTTTGTTTGTAAATTTACATTTGTGTATATGAAATTTGGCCAAAAGAATAATGAAATTAATTACATAAAAATGTTTCTGCTTATTTCTATCGTATGTAAAGAATCCAAGCAGTACATCTCTCCACAATAGTGTAAAATCTTCATAAATGTGTTCAATTATAAATCTACTGATGTCTTGCCACAGTTTCCTTACATGAATACAATGCCAAAAAAGATGCAACACTGTTTCTGGGTGGTCATTACAAAAGGAGTAACTTGAGTTGGTTTTCCTTAATCTTCTTCATATAGTGGTTGGCAGTACAATATTTATGAATAATTTTAAAGGAAACTTCCTTAATTTTGTTAACAAGTAGGTATGTGCCAAGGTTCTTCACTTGCTAAATCGAGGGCCGAGGGGTCAACGTTTGTGAATTTGACCTCCATTTAAGATGACAATCAAACTGCGGCCGTTTTCAACTGGGATTCACCCGAGGGAAAGTGGTTAGCATTAGGGCTAAGGGGGTAAAAAAATAACCTGTTTGGACTGTATCCCCTTTCCCTTCCCTCTTATTTCTATTGCGTTGAAAAAAAGTACTTATACTTAACAAAAATTGAAATGCAACATGTAAAGTGTTGGACCTATGTTTCATGAGCTGAAATAAAAGATCCCAGAAATGTTACATAGCCACAAAAAGCTTATTTCTCTCAAATGTTGTGCACGAATTTGTTTTCATCCCTGTTAGTGAGCATTTCTCATTTGCCAAGATAATCCAGCCGCCTGACAGGTGTGGCATATCAAGAAACGGATTAAAACGCATGATCATTACACAGGTGCACCTTGTGCTGTCTCATGTTTTGACTGCACGACTGTCCACCAGAGCTGTTGCCAGATAATTTAATGTTTAATTCTCTACCATAAGCCACCTACAATGTCGTTTTAGAGAATTTGGCAGTACGTCCAACCGGCGTCACAACAGCAGACCACATGTAGACCACACCAGCAGACCACACCAGCCCAGGACCTTTACATCCGGCTTCTTCACCTGTGGTATCGTCTGAGACCAGCCACCTGGACAGCTGATGAAACTGAGGAGTATTTCTGTCTGTAATAGAGCCCTTTTGTGGGTAAAAAGTGATTGGCTGGGTTTTTCTCCACAGTGGGTGGGCCGATGCCCTCCCAGGCCCACCCATGGCTGCGCCCCAGCCCAGTCATGTGAAATCCATAGATTTGTGTAGTGTTGTGTTCTCTCTTGTTGTTGTGTGTGTTTTGTCCTTTTATTTATACTGTATTTAAAAGAAAATAATAATAATAATCACAGGCCCCCGTCCGCCTTTTGCCTTTTGGTAGGCCGTCATTGTAAATAAACATTTGTTCTTAACTGACTTGCCAAGTTAAATAAAGGCTAAATAAATAAAAAAATCCCTCTGATTCTGCCCAAACTGTAGCAATACATGCTCTCTGTTTCCTGGCAATAATCACACTTTCCTGTTGGATGCTTTCCTATCACATTTAAGGTCTTATTCAACTGGCTGTGTCCCACCCTTAATCTTGTAAATATAGCCTCCTCTGTGGAATGCTCTTCTTTTTTTCTTTTTTACCCCTTTTTCTCCCCAATTTCGTGGTATCCAATTGTTGTAGTAGCTACTATCTTGTCTCATCGCTACAACTCCCGTACGGGATCGGGAGAGACGAAGGTTGAAAGTCATGCGTCCTCCGATACACAACCCAACCAGCCGCACTGCTTCTTAACACAGCCCGCATCCAACCCGGAAGCCAGCAGCACCAATGTGTCGGAGGCTACACCGTGCACCTGGCAACCTTGGTTAGCGCGCACTGCGCCCGGCCCGCCACAGGAGTCGCTGGTGCGTGATGAGACAAGGACATCCCTACCGACCAAGCCCTCCCTAACCCGGACGACGCCAATTGTGCGTCGCCCCACGGACCTCCCGGTCGCGACCGGTTACGACAGAGCCTGGGCGTGAACCCAGGGACTCTGATGTCCCTGGGTTCCCTTAACCACTGTGCCACCCGGGAGGCCCTGAAATACTCTTCTGTCCCTTCCTGCCGTCTTCCCCTCCCGACTTTCCTCTGTACTTGAAATAAATGCCAGCCTTTAGTATCTCTATTCCACTTCTCCTGCCATCTCTGCACCATCACTGTCCATATCAGGCTTTTTGCCTCTGCCTTGCTCATTGAAACTACAACATCAAATCCCCACTACTAAGTGCTTGTTTAGCCAGTACATCAACTACCTCATTCCCCTCCAACCCCACATGGGCTGGGACCCAAGTAAATCTTCTCTGTATACCCATCTGTCTAATCCTGCCATGGGTTTGTAGCACCTCATAAAGCAGGTCTTGTCTGCTACGTGACCTAAAGGACTGGAGACTCATCCACACTGCACATGAATCAGAGCAAATAACTATTCTGTCTGGCTTGACTTCCTCTACCTACTGCAAGGCCAACAGTATGGCCATCAGCTCCGCCGTATATACAGCCATATGATCTGTAATACGTGTCCTGACTGCCACCCCACATTTCTGCACTACAAATGCTGACCAAGTACGTCCTGTCCTTGGAACTGTTGAACCATCTGTGTAAATGGCCACAAAATCCTGATGCAGAGTATCCAGATGTGTCTTAAATCAATCAGATGGATCAACACCCTCCCCACATTTCTGTAGTCTCTCCAACACTTCTAGATCAACTACTAGAGACGGGAGTAGCCATGGATGTGGATTGGTTTTCTCTCGTCAATAGCTATTGAATCAAACATGCCATGACTATGAATATGGTATATCCTGAATCAGGGGTTGATGGAGAACTATCCACACCTTAAAAAATTAAAAAATAAAATAGATTGCGGATTTTTGCCCATCCTCTGATTCAAAATATATAATTTCCATAGGCACATTTTGTCTAAGTGTCATTGAAGATCAAAAGCCGAAGGAAAAACACCCCAAAATGTCAACAAGAAAAGCAGTGGATTTTTGTCCATCCTGCCCCGAGTCAGAATATATCATTTTTGTAGTCATGGCATACTTTGTATAAGAGCTATTGAAGATTGAAAGCCAAAATCTGTGTGGGTGCTCATGCAACTGGGGATCCGAAGTGCCCTGTGAGAGAGAAACATGTTGAGATTGGCAGAGTTCAAGTGCGGCAGAACATTTCCTGTGCTGAGACAGTGAAGAGAGAAGAGGATAGCCCACGGGTGAGTGTGTCGACTGGTAGGACCCCGGTGAGTAGGCCTCGAGAGAGAGAGCGAGGATGAGTTTTAGTAAGGTTGGATTATTTGTGTTTATAGCCATGGTGATCAACTGCACTGTACTGATGGAGCAGAAAACACAGAAGTGTGGTAGTTGCAGCAGCAGAGAAATATTTGGGTGTGAGACATTTTAGTGCAGAAGATCTATAGGAAGTTTTGAGACAAAGGGTTCCATTTTTAAGAAGGTCTTGGATTGTTTAGGGACAAAGTAGTGGGGTGGGTGGTGGGTTTTTGGGGACGGTCAGTGGGTGACTTGCTTTTTGAGCTCCTGTTCCTTTTTTACAATATTAACTGAAAAGTATTGTGGAGCTCCTGCACCTAAATGTGGGGCGGCAGGTAGCCTAGTGGTTAGAGCGTAACCAAAAGGTTCCCAAATCGAATTCCAGAGCTGACAAGGTAAAAATCTGTCGTTCTGCCCCTGAACAAGGCAGTTAACCCATTGTTCCCAGGTAGGCCGTCATTGTAAACAATAATTTATTCATAACTGACTTGCCTAGTTAAATTGTTTTATTTTTTTTATTTCACCTTTATTAAAATATAATAAATAAAAATAACGTTTAAATAAAAAATGTAAACAGTACCAGCACCCACAAAGGGGTACAGCCACCTATTTCAGTCCAAGTCAAGCACTGGGGATAGTGTATAGGTGCAGGGTTAGATGGTGACGCAATTACATTTCTTTCCCTTCACATTTTTTTGTTGTTGCAAAATGTGCAATACGCACTCCGACCTGCGAATGGCAGCAATAAGCAACACGAAGAAGAATCTCACGCAAACTGTCTTCAAAAGTTGGCATTCCTGTGTGTTAGAAAATAGGACGGATTGTCAGTTGCTAGCCTATTTTTAGTACATTATCCATATAGTATATTATTTATGGTAAATTCTATGCTAGTCTGTTAACTAGTTGTTATTTAATTTTCCCGTTGTTGATTTGATAGCAGCTAGCTACAGGAACTAGGTATAGTCTGTTTAGCTAGCCTAACGTTAGCTAACGTAACTGTTGGTCAGTTACACCAGCTCAGAAGAATATGCAGCTATGTTGTCATTGATGTTTATTGCTCTGTTGGATTTATTTAGGGTGTCTGTTTCTGGTGTAAAAGCCCCGAGTTCTCTGTAGTTGGTTAGCTAGCTATTCCATTGGCTAACGTTAGACATTTTAACATGAAGACGTCAACAAGTGCGGTCGTGATGCACATCTTCACTGTTGCTGTATGCAGCCTATTGCTGGTTGCTCAAGGGCAGATGGACGACGACGAATGGCTTGATCCGCATGATATGTTGAACTACGATGCAAGCTCAAAGACCATGAGAAAGCCTGCTCAACCTGCTGAGGTATAGTACAAAACAGCTGTGCAATGCATGTTTCCGTGACATGAGTTAATCATTCTATTGCTTTGTTGGTGTTTTTCCTTTTTCATATTATAACAACTATATGAAACAAAGTCATGAAATGTGAAAATACAGCAAACACTGTCTTGTCTCGTGATATTAATGTTATTGGATAACTAAATGAAAGTAATCTTCACAGCTGAACAATTACCCTAATGTACCCACCAAAAGAAGGGAATACAGCCAGGATTTGGATCAAATGGAAGTAAGGGAGTGCAACAACAAAGTGGAAGGGTTACAAAGAGAGGTTAGTGTTGGAAACGTATCTTCAACATCAAACATTATTTTGGACATCTCAAATGCTTATTCATTAAACAGTGACAAAGTCACTTTTCTGTTTTTTTTTTAAACATTTTTTTTAATTTGTATTTTTTTAAGATTGAAGAGTACAAGAAGAAGATTACACAGGTTGCACAGCAGCCGTCAAGCAACCCAGTGTTCAAGCGATTCCTCACCAAGCTTCTGAAGGAGATTGAAAAAGTTGGCCTGGTACGTTTTTGGTATTCTCTCAACTCATATGAACGCTGACAATCGATGCATCTTATTCTCTTTGTGTAAAACAATTCCCCACGGTGTATTATCCACCTTTTTAAATGTATGTTACCACCTTGGAATGTACTATGCTTTCTCTATGCTAAGTGCATATACGCTTGTTTTGCTATTCCTTTCCTATTCCTTCCACCAGCCCACCGATGTCAAGAATGATATCCACTACGACGCCAAAGTGAAACTGTCTCGGCAAGCGGTGACGGAGATCCGGAAGCTTCTGGAGGGAATGGACACCTGGAGAACGGGGGCTCTGGACAATGCCCTCAGTCAGATCCTGGTGGATCTCAAACCACATGACTACGAGGCCTGGAGATGGCACTTTGAGGACACCTTTGGTGTGGAGATCGACACAGTCATGAAGGTGAGAATGCGTAGCAGAGCTAGGGTTTTGATGCTGAAAACTAAATGGATTTACAACTGCACACACCACGTTTTATGTGGTTTGTCTAAAGCAGGGATGGGCAACTCCAGTTTCAGGGCCAGAGTGGTGTCATTATTTTCCCCCATCCCTGGCAAACAAAGCTGGTTTTAAACCAATTGCATTCGAAACTGAAGATCATGATTAGTTCATTATTGGAGCAAGGTGTGATAGCTTGGGCTGGGGCAAAAGTGACACCAATCAGGTCCCAGAGGACTTGAGTTGCCCATCCCTGTCCTAAATGAATTGATTAGACCGTTTGTAAAGTAGGCTACACAGGCATTGAGGATGAAATAAAATTAAAGCGTGTTTTAACGTGAGGAAATGTCTTTTGACGTTCATACAAGAGAAGACGATAGGCTAGGAGGCAACAGGATATACAAACAAAAGGTCTTTACTTGATCTACTCAATTTGACTCTGGTACGCAATGACTGACTGAGAAGCGCATAAAGCTAAATGGCACATTTGTGTTAATCATTAGTAGTAGAAATAAACCACTACGATTCAGAGCAGTAATTTAAACTCAATTCAAGACAAATGTGGAATTATGTTTTTAGACATTTTTACAAATGAATAAAAAATGAGAACCTGATATGTCTAAGTATTCAAACCCTTTGAGGCAAGCCTAAATATGTTCAGGAGTAAAAATGTGCTTAAGTCACATAAGTTGGACTCATTCTGTGTGCATTAATGGTGTTTAACATGATTTTTGAATTACTAACTCTTCTGTTTCCCACACATACAATTATATGTAAGGTCCCTCAGTCGAGCAGTGAATTTCAAACACAGATTCAACCACAAACACCAGCAAGGTTTTGCAATCATGGCATAAAATTTATACCTGGCAAATGCGGGTAGAGTAAAGTATTGGCGGGTAAGTCTGTCTATTTCACCATACACATTGGCTGTGTATTTCTGGTGTTTTGTTTCATAGCTGATAATTGCACAAAGAAATACGACTCATATATCCCATACTGCCTGGAGAGCTGCACGCTCTGAGTGAAGTGCTGATAGATTCACCATGGTAAAGTTTTTAATTACACTTTGGATGGTGTATCAATACACCCAGTCAGTACAAAGATACAGGCGTCCTTAACTCAGTTGCCGGTGAGGAAGTAAACCACTGTGATTTCACTGTGGCCAATGGTGACTTTAACAGAGTTTAATGGCTGTGATGGGAGAAACTGAGGATGGATCAACATTGTAGTTATGCCACAATACTAACCTAACTGACAGAGTGAAAAGGAAGACAGTACAGAATAAAAATATTCCAAAACATGCATCCTGTTTGCAACAAGACACTAAAGTAAAACTGCAAAAAATGTGGCAAAGCAATTCACTTTTTCTACTGAATACAAAGTGTTATGTTTGAGGCAAATACTGTACAACACATTACTGAGTACCACTCTTCATATTTTCAAGCATAGTGCTGGCTGCATCATGTTATGGGTATGCTTGTAATTGTTAAGGACTGGGCAAAATCCAAGAGGAAAAGCTGGTTCAGTCTGCTTTCCACCAGATACTGGGAGATGAATTCACCTTTCAGCAGGACAATAACCTAAAACACAAGGCCTAATCTACACTGGACTTGCTTACCAAGAAAGACATTGAATGTTCCTGAGTGGTCGAGTTACAGTTTGACTTAAATCTGCTTGAAAATCTATGGCATAACTTGAAAATGGGAAACCAATTTGACGGTGCTTGAAGACATTTGAAAATAATAATGGGCAAGTAATGTACAATCCAAGTGTGCAAAGCTCTTAGACTTACCCAGAAATCTGTAATTGCTTCCAAAGGTGTTAAAAAACAACAACACCTGTATTGTCTCAGGGTTGTGAATACTTACAGTACCAGTCAAGTTTGGACACCTACTCATTCAGGGGTCTTTATTTTTTACTATTTTCTACATTGTAGAATAATAGTGAAGACATCAACCTATGAAATAACACATGGAATCATGTAGTAACCAAAAAAGTGTTAAATAAATCTAAATATATTTAAAATTCTTCAAATAGCCACGCTTTGCCTTGGCAGCGTTGCACACTCTTGGCATTCTCTAAACCAGTTTCACCTGGAATGTTTTTCCAACAGTCTTCCCACATGCTGAGCTGGCTGCTTTTCCTTCACTCTGCGGTTGAACTCATCCCAAACCATCTCAATTGGGTTGAGGTCGGGTGATTTGTGGATGCTAGGTCATCTGATGCAGCACTCCATCACTCTCTCCATCACCAGCGACTCCTGTGGCGGGCTGGGCGCAGTGTGCGCTAGCCAAGGTGGCCAGGTGCACGGTGTTTCCTCCGGCGCATTGGTGCGGCTGGCTTCCGGGTTGGATGCGTGCTGTGTTAAGAAGCAGTGCGGCTTGGTTTGTTTGTGTATCGGAGGAGGCATGACTTTCAACCTTCGTCTCTCCCGAGCCCGTACGGGAGTTGTAGCGATGAGACAAGATAGTTGGTACTACAACAATTGGATACCTTGAAATTGGGGAGAAAAAGGGGTAAAATTCAACAACAAAAAAAAACAAATGATAGTCCCACTAAGCACAAACCAGATGGGATGGCGTATTGCTCAAGAATGGGATACCTAGTCAGTTGGACAACTGAATGCCTACAACTGAAATGTGTCTTCCGCATTTAACCCAACCCCTTTGAATCAGAGAGGTGTGGGGGGCTGCCTTAATCGACATCCACGTCTTTGGCGCCTGGTGGAGAACGACAGATTTTTACCATGTCAACTGATTTAATCCAGCAACCTTTGAGTTACTGGCCCAACGCTCTAACCACTAGGCTAGCTGTGGTAGCCATGCTGGTTAAATTCTAAATAAATTACAGACCGTGTCACCATCACACCACCTCTATGCTCCACTCTGGGAACCACACATGCAGAGATCATCAGTTCACCGATTGGGCGTCTCACAAAGACACGGCAGTTGGAACCAAAAATCTCAAATTTGGACTCATCAGACCAAATGTCCATTGCCTGTGTTTCTTGGCCCAAGCAAGTCTCTTCTTATTGGTGCCCTTTAGTGGTTTCTTTGCAGCAATTTGACCATGAAGGCAAGATTCACAGTCTCTGAACAGTTGATGTCGAGATGTCTGTTACTTGAACTCTGAAGCATTTATTTGGGCTGCAATTTCTGAGGCTGGTAACTCTAATGTACTTATCTTCTGCAGCAGAGGTAACTGTGGGTCTTCCTTTCCAGTGGAGGTCCTAATGAGAGCCAGTTTCATCATAGCGCTTGATGGTTTTTGAGACGGCACTTTCAAAGTTCTTGAAATTGAAAGCCATTGACTGACCTTCATGTCATAATGATGGACTGTTGTTTCTCTTTGCTTATTTGAGCTGTTATTTCCATAATATGGACTTTGTTCTTTTACCAGATAGGGCTGTCTTCTGTATACCACCCCTACCTTGTCTCAAACGCATTAAGAAGGAAAGAAATTCCACAAATTAACTTTTACCAAGGCACACCTGTTAATTGAAATGCTTTCAGGGTGACTACCTCATGAAGCTTGCTGAGAGAATGCAAAGCTGTCATCAAGGCAAAGAGTGGCTACATTGAATATATGTTAAATATATTTTGATAACACTTTTGGTTACGACATGATTCCATTGATTATTTCATTGTATTGATGTCTGGACTATTCTACAATGTAGAAAATAGTAAAACAAAATAAAAACCCTGGAATGAGTAGGTGTCAACTTTTGACTGGTATGTCTATTAGATATTTAATTTTCAGTCAAACATTTTTCTAAAAACATGTTTTCAGTTTGTCATTGTGTAGATGGGTGAGAATCTATTTGAATTCAGGCTGTAACACAGTAAAATGTTGAAGTGGTGTGAATACTTTCTGAAGGTACTGTATTTAAAGGGCATCTCTCTCCCAGGTGTCTGTGTGGGTCTTAATCATAGTGGTCATCATCTGCAGCGAGCTGTGGTCTACAGTCTCTTGGTTTGTCCAGTTCAAGAGAATCTTTGCCATCTGCTTCCTCATCAGTCTGGTCTGGAATTGGTTCTATCTCTACAAGGTAAATTAACACACACACACACTTCCATGCATTTCCACATGCTAATTACCCCTTACTGTCTGGTGACTAAAGTTCAGTAGTAAATTAAAGTAATTATCTGAAAGAATAGGTGCAAAGCTCCTTTACTGCCAGTGGCCATTCTGGCATCCTTCAGTGTAGGGTTTTCCTGACTCCGGATTGGTTCATGTTCTGAGGGTAAAAGTGTAGGCTAAACACTACAATATTCTTTCAGGTCTCTGCAAATAATGTAGTTTTTTTTTGGGGGGGGGGGGGGGGGGGTTATAGCACAGTTATTTCTAAATGCCGTCTCTATTCTTCAAAACTCAGTCAACTGAATTAAGGAACACTACCAAGGAATATCTTGAGAAAAAACACATTTCTTGCCAGGAGAGCTCGACTGTGACTGGTTAGTTGTGATTGGGAGATGAGGGGTTAAAGCAGTCGTAGTACTGGGGTTTTAACTGTGTGTGTGTGGTCCTGGTGGTGGCGGCACTACTGCTAGACCAGCCTCCAGCACACGAATGACACAATGTTAATCCACCATATGTTATTGGATTTTCTCGACCTGTCAGATTGCGTTTGCCGAGCACCAAAACAAAATGGTGAAGATGGAGGGCGTCGACGCAAAATGCACTGGGAGGAAGAAAATTGACTGGTGGGATAATTTGAAGGGTGAGATGTAAAAATAACACGTGAGCATGGCATCACATCTTTACACAGGGGGATCAGATTTGCATCATCTCAGAAATATAAGTGAAGCTACATTTTATTGAATGCATCATGCTTTCGTAATCATTGGTGCATGACTATACAATAAAGTACACATTACTTCTCACTCGTTTCTGGCAAATAATAGAATGCCGTTTTTAAGAAAATAGCTTAATACACATGGTCTTATACATTTTGACAATTTTGTTGCATTAAGTTTACTGCACATCGGTTTGTTGTCGTGAAGCCTACTGTAGTGTACTGCCTGTACCACAGATTGGTACAGAGGTGCCATGACTCTCCAAGACGATCCCTGTAAGATGTACTACGAAGTCCTCATGGTCAACCCCATCCTTCTCGTACCACCAACTAAGGTAACCTATTTTTGGCGACCTGGGAAAGTCCATTTCCATTTAGCCAATTCAGGAAGTAAACTGACATTCCACTTCAAGTTTTCAGTCTACTTCCAGAAATGACTGCATTGAAATAGAATTGACCTAACCCTGTTGACGGCTAACCTATTCAACATGCCAGGACTGTGAGATAGTCACCCATACCTTACTCTTGTCACTCCATTAACAACCATTTGAGTATCCTCAAATGTAAATATTGCCATTTTCACTTATTAAAACTTTGTCTATTTAACAATACAATATCAATCTAATTCGGTGTCTGACTGCAATGTGGGTTTTATTAACTTGAACTACAAATGGAATTGACCCCAACCCCGTTGACAACTAAACTAACTTTTAGCCCATTTCCTGGACCTGTAGAATGCAGTGTGATAATGCATTATCTCTCTGTCTCTGAAGGCTATCACTATGACCATCACCACCTTCTTCACGGAGCCTCTGAAGCACATTGGTCAGGGGATCAGCGAGTTCCTACGAGCCCTCCTCAAGGACCTACCTGTCACCTTGCAGATCCCTGTGCTCATCACCATCGTGCTCTCCATCCTGGTAAGGACACGCGCACACACAAAGAAACACTGTCACAAGGTCTGGGGTCAATTCTGTCAAATCAGGAAGTGAATTGGTGGTAAATTCTTGAACGAGTATTTCTATTTACTTCCTGTGCTGAAATTGAATTGATCCTGACTCACCCAGCAGTCATACTAACTGGTTCCTGCCTGTCCCTGAAGCAGTAAATGTTTTCCTCAGGTCTTCATGTATGGCAGCGCTCAGGCCGCTATCCAGCATGGCATCACCAGACCGCTGCGTGTCGGTGGGCCCAGGGATCCCTCTCCCCCCGCCTTGGATCAGCCCATGCCTGAGGCCCGTCTGAGAGGGACAGACCACAACCCACAGGCAGGGGGGGACGCCCCTCAATACTCCCCTCTCCCGCTTAAACGCCGACTAGGACCAGCAGCCAACCAGGGGGCTCAGGACAGGACCTATGTCGGCCAGAGGAGCCCCCCCCCCAGGGCGCAAAAGGAACCGACCAGGAGGTACGTGGAGACCCTGAGGAACACCGACTGGCGGTACAGCGAGGACAAGATTATCTCAGAGTGTTGGGACGATTTCACTGATGCAGCGGATACCAACCCGCTAACGGTAGAGGGTAATACCAACATCCAGGCAGATATGCAAGAAGAACCAGTTGAAGTTGGATCCACAACAGAAGGCAATGACTCGCAAGAAGTTAAACCCTCTCCAGTGAAAGCTAAAGCCAAACCAGATGAGGATGTGGCATCTGACTCTAAAGGGGCAGCTGATAGCATGGCTGAGCACCAGGCTGAGTATACTGGAGGTCGCGCCAGCCCAGTGCATGCCACTCCAGCAAGTGGTCTCGGGCACGAGCAACATGACAAATTCTTGAAACACGAACCAGAGAGTAATCGTACGCTTCAGACCCACCCTGCTAACGCAGCCAGTGTAGCAGGTTTCATTGACAACAATGAGAGCGTGTCAGTCGCTGCTCAGCTTAAGTAGCACATCCAGTGTAGCAGGTCTGTTAGGCCAATACTTAGAATGAAGCCTAAGCGGTATGCTAATGGATATTGGAAACTGTTTCTGGGTACAGTCAGTAAGCCCCCTGTCCTTGTATGTTAAAATGCCTACCACAGCATTTTACATTGGATGATTCAGATTCTACATAAATTGGTAAATAGTACCTTCTCTTAAATCAGCTAATTCAGTGTTTTTACATTTGTTATCCTAATTTTCTTTTTGCTGTCTCTTTCACATTTTTCTTGCTTTTGTTTGTGTGCCTGGTCAATGTGCATGTACTGTCAACACATAACACCCATGTTTATGAATGACGTATGTGTGTTGTGCAATAATCCTGTCACTGTTTTGTGGCAACTCTCCTTATCTTCTGAAATGATGCAGCATGTAGGCCTAGCCTGTAAAATAAAGACAAGACTAACTAGATAGCCAATTCAACACATATCTTGTAGCCTGGCTAGTTAACTACAGTGCATTTGTAAAGTATTCAAATCCCTTTCCTTTTTTTCCCACACTGTTACATTACAGCCTGTAACGTAATGAATTCATTGTTTTCCTCAAGCTACACCAATACCCCATAGTGACAAAGCTGAAATAACTTATGTAAACAAGTATTCAGACGCTTTGCTATAATACTCAACATTAAGCTCAGGTGCATCCTTGAGATGTTTCAACTTGATCAGAGTCCACCTGTTGTAAATTCAATTGATTGGACATGATTTTGAAAGGCACACCTGTCTATATAAGGTCCCACAGTTGATAGTGCATGTGAAAACCAAGCCATGAGGTTGAAGGAATTGTTCGTAAAGCCCTGAGACAGGATTGTGTCGAGGCACAGATCTGGGGAAAGGTACCAAAAAATGTCTGCAGCATCAAATCAAATGTATATATGTATATATATGTATATGTATATATATAGCCCTTCGTACATCAGCTGATATCTCAAAGTGCTGTACAGAAACCCAGCCTAAAACCCCAAACAGCAAGCAATGCTGGTGTAGAAGCACGACGGCTAGGAAAAACTCCATAGAAAGGCCAAAACCTAGGAAGAAACCTAGAGAGGAACCAGGCTATGTGGGGTGGCCAGTCCTCTTCTGGCTGTGCCGGGTGGAGATTATAACAGAACATGGCCAAGATGTTCAAATGTTCATAAATGACCAGCATGGTCGAATAATAATAAGGCAGAACAGTTGAAACTGGAGCAGCAGCACGGCCAGGTGGACTGGGGACAGCAAGGAGTCATCATGTCAGGTAGTCCTGGGGCATGGTCCTAGGGCTCAGGTCCTCCGAGAGAGAGAGAGAAAGAAAGAGAGGAGAGAATTAGAGAACGCACACTTAGATTCACACAGGACACCGAATAGGACAGGAGAAGTACTCCAGATATAACAAACTGACCCTAGCCCCCCGACACATAAACTACTGCAGTATAAATACTGGAGGCTGAGACAGGAGGGGTCAGGAGACACTGTGGCCCCATCCGAGGACACCCCCGGACAGGGCCAAACAGGAAGGATATAACCCCACCCACTTTGCCAAAGCATAGCCCCCACACCACTAGAGGGATATCTTCAACCACCAACTTACCATCCTGAGACAAGGCTGAGTATAGCCCACAAAGACCTCCGCCACGGCACAACCCAAGGGGGGGGGGGGGGAGGCACCAACCCAGACAGGATGACCACATCAGTGAATCAACCCACTCAGGTGACGCACCCCTTCCAGGGACGGCATGAGTGAGCCCCAGTAAGCCAGTGACTCAGCCCCTGTAATAGGGTTAGAGGCAGAGAATCTCAGTGGAAAGAGGGGAACCGGCCAGGCAGAGACGGCAAGGGCGGTTCGTTGCTCCAGAGCCTTTCCGTTCACCTTCCCACTCCTGGGCCAGACTACACTCAATCATATGACCCACTGAAGAGATGAGTCTTCAGTAAAGACTTAAAGGTTGAGACCGAGTTTGCGTCTCTGACATGGGTAGGCAGACCGTTCCATAAAAATTGAGCTCTGCCTCCAGCTGTTTGCTTAGAAATTCTAGGGACAATTAGGAGGCCTGCGTCTTGTGACCGTAGCGTACGTGTAGGTATGTACGGCAGGACCAAATCAGAGAGATAGGTAGGAGCAAGCCCATGTAATGCTTTGTAGGTTAGCAGTAAAACCTTGAAATCAGCCCTTGCTTTGACAGGAAGCCAGTGTAGAGAGGCTAGCACTGGAGTAATATGATCAAATTTTTTGGTTCTAGTCAGGATTCTAGCAGCCGTATTTAGCACTAACTGAAGTTTATTTAGTGCTTTATCCGGGTAGCCAGAAAGTAGAGCATTGCAGTAGTCTAACCTAGAAGTGACAAAAGCATGGATTAATTTTTCTGCATCATTTTTGGACAGAAAGTTTCGGATTTTTGCAATGTTACGTAGATGGAAAAAAACTGTCCTTGAAATGGTCTTGATATGTTCTTCAAAAGAGAGATCAGGGTCCAAAGTAACGCTGAGGTCCTTCAGTTTTATTTGAGACGACTGTACAACCATTAAGATTAATTGTCAGATTCAACAGAAGATCTCTTTGTTTCTTGGGACCTAGAACAAGCATCTCTGTTTTGTCCGAGTTTAAAAGTAGGAAGTTTGCAGCCATCCACTTCCTTATGTCTGAAACACATGCTTCTAGCAAGGGCAATTTTGGGGCTTCACCATATTTCATTGAAATGTACAGCTGTGTGTCAACCGCATAGCAGTGAAAGTTAACATTATGTTTTCGAATAACATCCCCAAGAGGTAAAATATATAGTGAAAACAATAGTGGTCCTAAAACGGAACCTTGAGGAACACAGAAATTTACAGTTGATTTGTCAGAGGACAAACCATTCACAGAGACAAACTGATATCTTTCCGACAGATAAGATCTAAACCAGGCCAGAACTTGTCCGTGTAGACCAATTTGGGTTTCCAATCTCTCCAAAAGAATGTGGTGATCGATGGTATCAAAAGCAGCACTAAGGTCTAGGAGCACGAGGACAGATGCAGAGCCTCGGTCCGATGCCATTAAAATGTAATTTACCACCTTCACAAGTGCCGTCTCAGTGCTATGATGGGGTCTAAAACCAGACAGAAGCATTTCGTATACATTGTTTGTCTTCAGGAAGGCAGTGAGTTGCTGCACAACAGCCTTTTCTAAAATTTTTGAGAGGAATGGAAGATTTGATATAGGCCCATATTTTTTTACATTTTCTGGGTCAAGGTTTGGCTTTTTCAAGAGAGGCTTTATTACTGCCACTTTTAGTGAGTTTGGTACACATCCAGTGGATAGAGAGCCATTTATTATGTTCACCATAGGAGGGCCAAGCACAGGAAGCAGCTCTTTCAGTAGTTTAGTTGGAATAGGGTCCAGTATGCAGCTTGAAGGTTTAGAGGCCATGATTATTTTCATCATTGTGTCAAGAGATATAGTACTAAAACACTTGAGCGTCTCTCTTGATCCTAGGTCCTGGCAGAGTTGTGCAGACTCAGGACAACTGAGCTTTGAAGGAATACGCAGATTTAAAGAGGAGTCCGTAATTTGCTTTCTAATAATCATAATATTTTCCTCAAAGAAGTTCATGAATTTATCACTGCTAAAGTGAAAGTCATCCTCTCTTGGTGAATGCTGCTTTTTAGTTAGCTTTGCGACAGTATCAAAAACGAATTTCGGATTGTTCTTATTTTCCTCAATTAAGTTAGAAAAATAGGATGATCGAGCAGCAGTAAGGGCTCTTTGATACTGCACGGTACTGTCTTTCCAAACTAGTCGGAAGACTTCCAGTTTGGTGGGGCGCCATTTCCGTTCCAATTTTCTGGAAGCTTGCTTCAGAGCTCGGGTATTTTCTGTGTACCAGGGAGCTAGTTTCTTATGAGAAATGTTTTTAGTTTTTAGGAGTGCAACTGCATCTAGGGTATTGCGCAAGGTTAAATTGAGTTCCTCAGTTAGGTGGTTAACTGATTTTTGTCCTCTGGCGTCCTTGGGTAGACAGATTGAATCTGGAAGTTCATCAAGGAATCTTTGTGTTGTCTGTGAATTTATAGCACGACTTTTGATGTTCCTTGGTTGGGGTCTGAGCAGATTATTTGTTGCAATTGCAAACGTAATAAAATGGTGGTCCGATAGTCCAGGATTATGAGGAAAAACATTAAGATCCACAACATTTATTCCATGGGACAAAACTAGGTCCAGCGTATGACTGTGACAGTGAGTGGGTCCAGAGACATGTTGGACAACCCACTGAGTCGATGATGGCTCCGAAAGCCTTTTGGAGTGGGTCTGTGGACTTTTCCATGTGAATATTAAAGTCACCAAAGATTAGAATATTATCTGCTATGACTACAAGGTCCAATAGGAATTCAGGGAACTCAGTGAGGAACGCTGTATATGGCCCAGGAGGCCTGTAAACAGTAGCTATAAAAAGTGCTTGAGTAGGCTGCATAGATTTCATGACTAGAAGCTCAAAAGACGAAAACGTCATTTTTGTTTTTGTAAATTGAAATTTGCTATCGTAAATGTTAGCAACACCTCCGCCTTTGTGGGATGCACGGGGGATATGGTCACTAGTGTAGCCAGGAGGTGAGGCCTCATTTAACACAGTAAATTCATCAGGCTTAAGCCATGTTTCAGTCAGGCCAATCACATCAAGATTATGATCAGTGATTAGTTCATTGACTATAATTGCCTTTGAAGTTAAGGGATCTAACATTAAGTAGCCCTATTTTGAGATGTGAGGTATCATGATCTCTTTCAATAATGACAGGAATGGAGGTGGTCTTTATCCTAGTGAGATTGCTAAGGTGAACACCGCCATGTTTAGTTTTGCCCAACCTAGGTCGAGGCACAGACACGGTCTCAATGGTGATAGCTGAGCTGACTACACTGACTGTGCTCGTGGCAGACTCCACTATGCTGGCAGGCTGGCTAACAGCCTGCTGCCTGGCCTGCACCCTATTTCATTGTGGAGCTAGAGGAGTTAGAGCCCTGTCTATGTTGGTAGATAAGATGAGAGCACCCCTCCAGCTAGGATGGAGTCCGTCACTCCTCAGCAGGTCAGGCTTGGTCCTGTTTGTGGGTGAGTCCCAGAAAGAGGGCCAATTATCTACAAATTCTATCTTTTGGGAGGGGCAGAAAACAGTTTTCAACCAGCGATTGAGTTGTGAGAGACTGCTGACTCCACAGAGAAACTGAACCATCGGGGGAGAAGGGCCTTGGTCAGGGACGTGACCAAGAACTCAATGGTCACTCTGACATAGCGCTAGAGTTCCTCTGTGGAGATGGGAGAACCTTCCAGAAGGACAACCATCTCTGCAGCACTCCACCAACCAGGCCTTTATGGTAGAGTGGCCAGACGGAAGCCACTTCTGAATAAAAGGCACAGGACAGCCCGCTTGGAGTTTGCCAGAAGGCACCTAAAGACTCTCAGAACATGAGGACTCTGACCATGAGAAACAAGATTCTCTGCTCTGATGAAAACCAAGATTACGGTATTGCCAGCCTAGAGTATTTGAAAATAACCTCTGATTCGCTATGCATTGATACTCCAAAATGTAAATTCTTAAACTGTGTGCTCATGTTGCGTGCCTGTTGTCATGATGTGCCCTGGAGGGAGGATCATAGCCCCCTCCCCTCTCTCTCCAGTATTATGGCTTTACGACAGGTAAGACACATGGTAGAAACTGCCATGCAGTATTGAGGGAGAAAGTCTACCAGAAAAGAGCTTCTCTTAGTTTAAAACTCCTAATCCCAAAATGGGAGAACTAAACAATATTTCTACTTTTGAGAATGTGGGAATGGTCTGTGGACAGTCATGTTGAGTGCGTTTCATTTGGTACGCGCGCATAGACATTACGTCGTCGTCATGGAACTGCCCTTTTCTACTCCAGAGTATAAAACCACCCGTGATGAAATGTACATTTCATGCCAAAGAGACCCACCTTAAGCCGGACGTCTCGAATGGTTAAGAAGTTAGAGAACGCCCAACGTTGGAATGGCTACAATTCTATAATAACATCGACCATATAAGAACATTTCCGAATGGTACTCTGAAGTATCCATTCTAACCACCTACAACCACGAAAGGCGTGACTTTTGGGAAAGTTAACCAGACACTTTGATGAACTCTACAGGACGATTGAGTATTCCAACAGAGAAGACAACGTCATACGGGCATAAATATATACATAGCAATTATTCTTGAATGAGTGGCCTTAAATGTGCGAAGGATTAGCATTTCCATAATTATAATTATCCACTGTGTGTAGTGAATCCATTTTGTCTTTCCCGCTCTCGCAGTCCACACCCCTTTCCTTTGTCTACCAAGCCGTCATATCTGCTTGCCCCACTAAGGACTTTTCTATCACTGTTAGTAACCAATATCTACTGTTTGTTTTATCTTATTCTGTGTGATTATTTGGTGAATAAATAATTTAAACAATTTAAACATTTTGGAAACTATGGTTTGTGCAGATATCCAAGAGTTTGCAACATTCCGTAATGAGAACTGATGAGGTAATAATAAATTCATTAATAGAAGACTATTTGATCAGATATTGAAATATCTGAAGAGTTATATTGGGGAAATTATAACTTTAATCTCAACATTTTCCATGGTGCCCTGACTTCCTAGTTAATGAATGTTTACATGATTAGTTTAATCACATAATTAAACCTAGAGAACTGATTTGATATGTCTTCACATTTAATGTCTTTGTTTGCTGAAATCCATACTCTTTTATAAAACGTTAATCATATACAATTACCGACTGTTTCCTTGTTGAGATTCAATTGGCACATGCATTTGCACTGAGTTGCAATCTTAGAGCAACAGCGATGAAGACCCAGTCAGTGATTGTATTTGATTAACTCTAGTCTGAACTCAATTCTGTGGAGGAGTTGAGGTACTAGGCAAATCACAATGCAGTACACTACAGTATCAACTGGCTGAATCCGACATTGGATACCTGATGCCTGCATGTAGTCCGCAAGCAGCGGTTCCAGTGACTCACATTTCAACATTCATCTGCTATATTGTTACTTCATTCTGCTCTGATAATAAACATCCTCTCGCCAGACAAATCAATCATCTTTTTAACCAGATGTTGAATATTCTCTAGATTTTGCTCACCTGAAGTATTGTGATAAATTGCAGGCCACATTACTTTCCGAGAGAGTTTTCAGCTATACTTTTCGTGGCTGTTTATTTACCACCACTAAGAAAACACTCAGTCAACTGTATAAGGTAATAAGCAAACAGGAAACCACTCACCCAGAGGCGGCGCTCCTAGTGGCCGGATACTTTAATGCAGGGAAACTTAAATCAGTTCTACCAAATATCTATCAACATGTTAAATGTGCAAACAGAGGGAAAAAAATGATAGATCAACTGTACTCCACACACAGCGACGCGTACAAAGCTCTCCCTCGCCCTCCATTTGGTAAATCCGACCACAACTCTTTCCTCCTGATTCCTGCTTACAAGCAAAAATGAAAGCAGGAAGCACCAGTGACTCAGTCTATAAAAAGTGGTCAGATGAAGCAGATGCTAAACTACAGGGCTGTTTTGCTATCACAGACTGGAACATGTTCCGGGATTCTTCCAGTGCATTGAGGAGTACACCACATCTGTCACTGGCTTTATCAATAAGTGCATCGAGGACATCGTCCCCACAGTGACTGTGCGTACATACCCCAACCAGAAGCCATGGATTACAGGCAACATTCGCACTGAGCTAAAGGGTATAGCTGCCGTTTTCAAGGTGTGGGACTCTAACCCGGAAGCTTACAAGAAATCCTGCTATGCCCTGCGACAAACCATCAAACAGGCAAAGCGTCAATACAGGGCTAAGATTGAATCATACTACACCGGCTCCGATGCTTGTCTTATGTGGCAGGGCTTGCAAACTATTACAGACTACAAAGGGAAGCACAGCCGCGAGCTGCCTAGTGACAAGAGCATACCAGACGAGCTAAATCACTTCTATGCACGCAACACTGAGGCATACATGAGAGCATCAGCTGTTCCGGATGTCTGTGTGATCACACTCTCCGTAGCTGACGTTAGTAAGACCTTTAAACAGGTCAACATATACAAGGCTGCAGGGCCAGACGAATTACCAGGACGTGTGCTCCAGGCATGTGCTGACAAAATGGCAGGTGTCTTCACTGACATTGTCATCATGTCCCTGATTGAGTCTGTAATGCCAACATGTTTCAAGCAGACCACCATAGTCCTTGTGCCCAAGAACACAAAGGAAACCTGCCTAAATGACTACAGACCCATAGCACTCCGTAGCCATGAAGTGCTTTGAAAGGCTGGTAATGGCTCACATCAACACCATTAGACCCGCTCCAATTTGCATACCGTCCAAACAGATCCACAGATGATGCAATCTCTATTGCCTTCCATACTGCCCTTTCCCACATGGACAAAAGGAACACTTATGTGAGAATGCTATTCATTGACTACAGCTCAGCGTTCAACACCATAGTATCCTCAAAGCTCATCACTAAGCTAAGAATCCTGGGACTAAAGAACCTCCCTCTGCAACTGGATCCTGGACTTCCTGACGGCCCGCCCCCAGGTGGTGAGGGTAGGTAGAAACACATTTACCACGCTGATCCTCGACACTGGAGTCCCCCAGGGGTGCGTGCTCAGTCCCCTCCTGTACTCCCTGTTCACCCACAACTGCATGGCCAGGCACGACTCCAACACCATTAAGTTTGCAGACGACACAACAGTGGTAGGCCTGATCACCGACAATGACGAGACAGCCTATAGGGAGGAGGTCAGAGACCTGGCCGGGCGGTGCCAGAATAACAACTTATCCCTCAACATAACCAAGACTAAGGAGATGATTGTGGACTACAGGAAAATGAGGAACGAGCACGCCCCCATTCTCATCAACGGGGCTGTAGTAGAGCAGGTTGAGAGCTTCAAGTTCCTTGGTGTCCACATGACCAACAAACTAGAATGGTCCAAACACACCAAGACAGTTGTGAAGATGGCACGACAAAGCCTATTCCCTTTCAGGGAAACTAAAAAGATTTGGCATGGGATCTGAGATCCTCAAACAAAATTTCTACAGCTGCAACATCGAGAGCATCCTGACTGGTTGCATCACTGCCTGGTACAGCAATTGCTTGGCCTCCGACCGCAAGGCACTACAGAGGGTAGTGCGTATGGCCCAGTACATCACTGGGGCTAAGCTGCCTGCCATCCAGGACCTCTACACCAGAGGAAGGCCCTAAAAATGGTCAAAGACCCCAGCCACCCCAGTTATAGACTGTTCTCTCTACTACAGCATGGCAAGCGGTACCAGAGTGCCAAGTCTAGGACAAAAAGGCTTCTCAACAGTTTTTACCCCCAAGCCATAAGACTCCTGAACAGGTAATCAAATGGCTACCCGGACTATTAGCATTGTGTGCCACCCCCCAACCCCTCTTATGCTGCTGCTACTCTCTGTTTATCATATATGCATAGTCACTTTAACTATACATTCATGGACATACTACCTCAATTGGGGAGACCAACCAGTGCTCCCGCACATTGGCTAACCGGGTTATCTGCATTGTGTCCCGTCATCCACCACCCGCCAACCCCTCTTTTATGCTACTGCTACTCTCTGTCAATCATATGTGCATAGTCACTTTAACCATATCTACATGTACGTACTATGTTAATTAGCCTGACTAACCGGTGTCTGTATGTAGCCTTGCTACTGTTATTTTTCACTGTCTTTTTATTTCTTTACTTACCTATTGTTCACCTAATACCTTTTTTGCACTATTGGTTAGAGCCTGTAAGTAAGCATTTCACTGTAAGGTCTGTTGTATTCGGCGCACGTGACAAACTTTGATTTGATATTTCTGCAGAATGTTATTTTTGTACTATTGATACGAAAGGTGTTTCAACTATGGTTATAAATGTTTCCATTTCTATTAAGAGTTAAGACTTTCAGAAGCTCTCAAATCAATAAGCCTAACATGAAATGTTGGTAGAAAATGTAATTCGGTGAACTTGTCTTAGTCATTAAATTATACTGAACAACTACAAAAAAAATATGCTGCCACCAACAATTAATATTACCATTTTCTAACCAAAAACCTATTTAATTCAATGCCCCCCAGTTAGCATACTCTAAAGTTAAATGCCTAAATAGTCTCAAAATAACTTCAAACCCAGAGATTTGAGTGTTTATTCAACTTTAAAAGAATCCTGAATACACCTGGCCTGTTATTTTTAAACATGGGTCATGGGTCTAAGCAATGTGATATGTAGAATTGTGCTTTAAAACAAAATAATAATGGTGGTCTAGACAACATTCATGATAGGAAATCTATATTCAAAATTTGGCAGTTCTGACATGTGTAATGTAATTGAACAGAGTCATGATCAAGGGCTAGGGTTAGTGTTCCCACACTGCCATATCTCCATGTTACAGCGCTTGTTTATGGAAAACGAGGTTGACTACCTGT
This sequence comes from Oncorhynchus mykiss, assembly GCF_013265735.2. Lineage (NCBI taxonomy): Eukaryota > Metazoa > Chordata > Actinopteri > Salmoniformes > Salmonidae > Oncorhynchus > Oncorhynchus mykiss. The sequence goes on from NC_050572.1 coordinate 17,723,265, forward strand.
GCTAATTACCTATCTAGCATGTTCCAAACACCTGTGTGTCAGCATAACTCGGGAAGTGTAGTTTCGTTGGATGGAGGCACCTATAGCTGTATGGATCTGTGCAAAACTGCTACAGTAAGTGTATCTTTTTTATTTTAATGATTCTATCTTACTGATGAAAGATAAGGGCCATATGTTTCGAAAGCAATGATTATTGAGGTTTCTACATTTTAAAATGCAGCATCCGGACTAGTTCATGAGGCAGTCATGGGCAATGTTCCCTCAATACATTTTAGGCACTGAGCAAATTTCAGGTCTACTGAGGCTGTACACTCCTAAGTTACAGTTAACAGTGGCCATGTAGACTACTGATCACAATTTCTGAGTCAAGATCACTGAGTCAAAATGCAAGTTGAGATCTACCGCTAAGATTTATTTTTTTTAAACTGATCCTAAAAAATGTAAGCCTATGCAACATTAACCAATTAAAAACAGTACTGTAGCAATGAGGTGTGTGCAGTAAGCTATAGCCCAATACGCTATCACCCCATATTGGGTTTGCTTGAATTGCCATGCCAATGCATTGTTGTTCAGGCCATTTAAAAATATATATTTTCAAAATTTGAGGTAGGTTATATGATCACAACGGTAATAGATCTGTTGTTGTATTACTTGTGAGGCACAGCCAAGTGTGCACGCATTTAAATAATTTGCTTTTTATTTTACTGGCCTGATGGTGCCTGCATCTGAGGTTCAGTCTCCGTGGAGGGAGAGAGCCGCAGACTGAGGGTCGTGTCCCTCTGCTCTCCCTTTCCTCCACCGTCTTCCTGCAGATGGGTAAACTCTAGTTTTTGGCTCTATAACAAAGAACAAACAGCAAAAACATATACATGATCAAATACAACATCTTAGAGTCAACTATTAGAGACTACCAGAACCCACTGGATTCTCCAATTACCTTGAATGAGCTACAGGACAAAATAAAAACCCTCCAACCCAAAAAGGCATGTGGTGTTGATGGTATCCTCAATGAAATGATCAAATATACAGACAACAAATTCCAGTTGGCGATACTAAAACATCATCTTTAGCTCTGGCATCTTCCCCATTATTTGGAACCAAGGAATAATCACCCCAATTCACAAAAGTGGAGACACATTTGACCCCAATAACTACCGTGGGATATGCGTCAACAGCAACCTTGGAAAAATCCTCTGCATTATCATTAACAGCAGACTCGTACATTTCCTCAAGGAAAACAAGGTATTGAGCAAATGTCACATTGGCTTTTTTACCAAATTACCGTACGACAGACCACGTATTCACCCTGCACACCCTAATTGACAAACAAACAAACTAAAACAAAGCCAAAGTGTTCTCATTCTTTGTTGATTTAAAAAAAGCCTTAGACTCAATTTGGCATGAGGGTCTGCTATACAAATAGATGGAAACTGGTGTTGGGGGCAAAACATACAACATTATAAAATCCATGTACACAAACAAGTGTGCGGTTAAAATAGGAAAAAAACAAATTTCTTCCCACAGAGCTCTGGGGTGAGACAGGGATGCAGCTTAAGCCCCACCCTCGTCAACATATATCAACAAATTGGCGTGGGCACTAGAAATGTCTGCAGCATCCGGCCTCACCCTGCTAGAATCTGAAGTCAAATGTCTACTGTTTGCTGATGATCTGGTGCTTCTGTCTTCAACCAAGGAGGGCCTACAGCAGCACCTAGATATTCTGCACAGATTCTGCCAGACCTGGGCCATGACATTAAATCTTAGTAAGACCAAAATAATGGTGTTCCAAAAAAGGTCCAGTTGCCAGGACCACAAATTCCACCTAGACACCGTTGCCCTAGAGCACACAAAAAACGATTCATACCGTGGCCTAAACATCAGCGCCACAGGTAACTTCCACAAAGCTTAGAGACAAGGCAAGAAGGGCATTCGATGCCATCAAAAGGAACATAAAATTCAACATACCAATTAGGATCTGTCTCAAAATACTTGAATCAGTTATACAACCCATTGCCCTTTATGGTTGTGAGGTCTGGGGTCCACTCACCAACCAAGAATTCACAAAATGGAACAAACACCAAATTGAGACTGTATGCAGAATTCTTAAAAATGTCCTCTGTGTACAACACCAAATAATGCATGCAGAGCAGAATTAGGCTGATATCCGCTAATTATCAAAATCCAGAAAAGAGCTGTTAAATTCTACAACCACCTAAAAGGAAGCGATTCCCAAACCTTCCATAACAAAGCCATCACCTACAGAGAGATGAGCCTGGAGAAGAGTCCCCTAAGCAAGCTGGTCCCGGGGCTCTGAAACAAAAAGATAATTACCATTAATTGCTATTGAGAAAGGCCGCCGTAGGCAGATCCCTGGGCTCTGCTCACAAACACAACCCACAGAGTCCCAGGACAGCAACACAATTAGACCCAACCAAATCATGAGGAAACAAAAAGATAATTACCATTAATTGCTATTGAGAAAGGCCGCCGTAGGCAGACATGGCTCTCAAGAGAAGACAGGCTATGTGCACACGGGCCCACAAATTGAGGTAGAAACTGAGCTGCACTTCCTAACCTCGTTGCCAAATGTATGACCATATTAGGGACACATTGCCCTCAGATTACACAGATCCACAAAGAATTTGAAAACAAACCCAATTTTGCTAAACTCCCATATCTACTGGGTGAAATACCACAGTGTGTCATCACAGCAGCAATATTAGTGACCTGTTGCCACAAGAAAAAGGTCAACCAGTAAAAAACAAACACCATTGTAAATACAACCCATATTTATGTTTATTTATTTTCCCTTTTGTACATCGTTACAACACTGTATATATACATAATATGACATTTGTAATGTCTTTATTCTTTTGGAACTTCTATGAGTGTAATGTTTACTGTTCATTTGTATTGTTTATTTCACTTTTGTATATTATCTACCTCACTTGCTTTGGCAGTGTTAACACATGTTTCACATGCCAATAAAGCCCCTTGAATTGAACAGTACACTTGATCTGCCGTCTGGGTCCCCCGGGAACACACAGTTTATACTTCAGACACATGAAATGGTTAAAAATGACAACAGTTCACCTACCCAGTGCGCAGGGCAGATGAATCGGGTGCGCCTACCATCAACAGCCCGAGAAGGAAAAAAAAGGAACAGAAGGCTTTATCGTTGTTTTTTTACAGAAATGTTTGGCGATCGACTAGGAACACCTTTGAGATCGGTAACCACTGCTCTAGAAAGTTGAGTGAAATTACCCAGTAAAATGCTACTTGGGTAAATGTCTAAAATTATTTGGTTTTAAATATACTTAAGTTTCAAAAGTAAAAATATGAATATATTAAACAAACGGCACAATATTCTTGTTTTTAAAATTTACGGATAGCCTGGGGCACACTCCAACACTCAGACATACTTCACAAATTAAGCATTTGTGTTTAGTGAGTCCGCCAGATCAGAGACAGTAGGGATGACCAGGGATGTTGCCGTGATAAGTGTGTGAAGTGAACCATTTTATGTTAAGCATTCAAAATATAAGGAGTACTTTTGGTGTCAGGGAAAATGTATGGAGTAAAAAGTATATTATTTTCTTTAGGAATGTAGTGAAGTGAGAGTAGTCAAAAATATAAATAGTAAAGTAAAGAACAGACACCACCAAAAAACTACTGAAGTAGTACTTTAAAGTATTTTTACACCACTGAACATTGGTCTTGGGTGAAAACTGCCCAAAAACAGTAGGGAGAAGGCAGAATGCCCGAAAACTGCAGGGAGAAGGCAGAAGGCCCAAAAACAGTAGGGAGAAGGCAGGATGCCCGAAAACTGTAGGGAGAAGGCAGAATGCCGCCTAGAGTTTGAGAGCTAGATCAAAGGCTAGCACAACCCCATAAATAACCCCCTTGACAGACGCCATGCTTCGGAAACCCATACACAACATTCTATACTAAATATTTGAGGCGCAAAGTATGCTTATTCTGTTCCACGGACACACAAAATCTGAATAAGACCAGCTCTTGTGACTCCCAACGACCACCACCTCACCCAATGCCTCCGTTATACTCCTCATGACTTTGAACGGATCCCTCACATAACATTGATCCAAGACCCTCACTCCGAATATAAATGAATGTAGGGATTTTTCTTAGTTTCCATCAAAATTTTACTTTTGTTTCCTTTCACGACTGTAGCCAACTCGTTCTCACTCTCTGTACTCTCATCTTCACCCGACCCACTATCAGTTTTGAACAGAACAGTCGTTTCCGCCATCTTCTAGCACTTCCTTCATCTATGATATCATGGCGGTCCCCAAACAAAAGTTTAAAGTGCATGCCGACACCTACTTTGCTGGAATGTACGATCAATCATGATCTGCCTAATTCTGTGCAACTGTGAAAAACAAATTCTAAACCAAATAAATCCCTAACTTCTACCACACCCTCCTCCCTCGTCCTCAAAAAATCCCTCCCTAACCCCATTAAACGTTATCTATATCATGCTGAAACACTCCACCCTTAGGAATGTTCAGCATGTCAACAACCATTTCAACAGTAACATCTGTTACCCCCAATATCTCTTTTGTCGCCTCTACAATAACCTTAAACCTGTTTTCCACAACCTGAGTCGTTTGATAACCTTACCAATAAAAGCTCTGAAGTCAACTTTATTCATTATCCATGTGTCCTTTGTCACTGCACATTCATGAGCACAAGATTTCTGAACAGGCCTTGAAACTATGCCAGGACCATCACTTCCTACGGGTAGATCCATGTAAGCTCCATCAGTCCACACTGTAGTTCTACCAATCTGTTTTACGGCCCCTGTATACAATACATCATGACTGATCCTATATATCTGAGCCTCTCTGTACCTGGCATTCACCAAATGCTGCACTGTGTTCTTCATTACAGCACTTCACATTGCTTCCACATTCACCATAATCATATTCCCCTCCACACTTTGCACATATTTTCTGAGTAGCTACATGTCTCATTCTTTGGCATTTAAAACACTGCAGCGCATATGGGACAAATTCTCTAACATTGAAACTAAGGAATCCTACCTGTACTTTCCCCAGCAAGACTTTCTCAATTCTTAGAATCAATGATAAGCTTTCACTTCTTTGACCCTCTTTCCAACTGAAACTATTTGCCTCACTCTGCCACCCTTCACATTTTCTTTAATATCATCTGTGGACATACTGTAGATATTGGGACTCAGCACTGTCTTCTTCCTCTTTGGTATAATGCAAACAAATGTTATAGGTGCATGTCGCCACCTACTGTATTGGCTGTGTATCAGCCTACGATTCTATAATATGAATTCATTACACTTTGTGAGAGGAAAAAAATTGCTCTACCAACTAACCATACACCCATTAAAACCTCATCACTATTCCACTACTTTGGCCCTATCTGAACCTGCACCAGGCCAGCAGCCTGGGAGAACGGGACAATACCGTTCAAAACACCTCGTTACTCTTCCGCAGTAAAATCTTGTACACCCAGTACTTCTCTGCAGCTGCCACCACAACATCTATCCTCTATGATTCATAATTCCCATTCCTGTGGTACAGTTGATAACCATGGACACCAAAACAAATCAAATGTTTTGACCTTACTGAAGCATATGTTATTCCTATCACTCTCTATTGACCTCAGCCTACTCACAGGGATACTTTTAGGATCCCTCACCCTGAACCCATCTTCTTCTACTACTCTCTTTACTGCCTCAGCATGACACTTTCTGTACTACTTTGATCCTGGCAACCTCAACCTGCCTTTCTCTCACCAGACACCTCTGATCTCCAGCACCATGGGCATGCCTACAGTTTACATACTTTTTCCACTGATACTACACATTCCTTTGTCTCATGTCCTCCTGCACACTTCTCACATCTAGGAATCTCTCTCCTACACCCTGCTGCCACATGATCATAAGATTGACACCTAAAACAAAAGCTCTCACGGGATAACTGACACATCCTAACATGACTTTAAAAACTGCATCAAAACTTAGTAGTACAGACAGTGTCTTCTCTGTTTCACCACCCTCTGCGTGGCACCAAACTGTGGGCGTCACAGACACCGGTAATATTCAATGCCACTCCAGTTATCCCTCTTTTCAATGGCACCCTGCTCCGGAGGGGAACACAAGTCACAGTTCTAGTCCCCAGTCACGTGGTGCGGAGCACATTCTACACGATTCCTCTTCGAGTAACTTTCAACTTTCACATTCCCCAACATCTTTCCCACCCAACCTGACACGACATACGGATCAGCCAGAAGACAAGGAGTCATTCTCTCCAAAAACAAATCTCACTCCCAATGGGTAAACAACATAATCTTTTATGGTTTACTTTCATCCTTTTCCCCTGCTCGCCTTCTTAACGACCTCACTGGGTTCCCCTGACTCCATCTCCAAGTCCAACAACCAGTCGGGCATACCCACCATCTTGTCCCAAACCAAACCCCCCAGCACCATCGTCATATTATCTCCTTGGCCTATGCTCAAGCATTGTGTGGGTAATGAGGAATCCTTTCAATCCCTGGGGTGTAGTCATTACAGAAACCGTTTAAAGCTGCTATTTTTTTACTTTTTGGGCAACCTGACCAAATTAAAATAGAAATGTGAGTTATAGATGTCATTCTCATTGAAAGTAAGTATAAGACATAGATCTATTCTATGTGCACTATTTCTATGCTTCCCATTCTAAAGTTTTGTTTTTGCATCTTTTCCTTTTGGTTTTGTACACCAGTTTCAAACAACTGAAAATACAATCTTTTTGGTTATGGAAAATATATTTAACAGCGGTTTAGATGGTACAATGATTCTAAACTATACTTGCTTGTTTTGTCAAACTGAAATTAGGCAACATTTAGCAACAAGGAAATGACAGCGCGATTTCCGCATAGTATTTCTATAAGATCCAAACAGAAGCAAATATAGAAAAATTAGAGTATCTTTTGGGCAAATTCAAGTAAGTCCTTCCCTGTTTCGTGCCGTTTGCCTCTGTTTAAGAAACGTTTTGCAACAGAATCAGCGTAATGAATACGCCACTGTGCCGCATGCCGCTGGTTGTAGTTCAATGTGTTCGTTGTATCGTCCCATCATGATGATTCACTTCCATGTAAAGTTGCCTAGGAAATTCATTATGAAAAACTGAAAGTAAGATGAAGATGTCTTAAAACATTTAGAGGAATTGCAAACATAGCTTAATGCTATTTCTTTATGGCAACCTCTAATTGTAGCCTAGCAGTGTGGTGTATTCATGGATGCCAAGGGAAACTATGCTTCCCAAAATAACTGACCAAGATAAAAGAAAACATAAAATAATTTGTGTTTCGTCACGGTGTTTCATAATTTTCCTTCAATTTACAGGTGGCTGAATGTATCTCACCGGAGAAAGCATCTGAGCGAGCAAAACAGAGCCCCACTGGCTCTGTATGTGTAGGCCATCTATTTGTTGCTCCTCTGGTCAAAAAGAGGATTACATTGTTGCCACTGTAGCATTGAATGCAAGGGAAGCCAGAGAGCATTTAGCCTCCCTTGATAGAAAAAAAAGTATAAAATAGTCAATCAGCATTGAGCTAAACTGAGTGAGCTCAACTGGGGATGGTCTTTGCGCACCAAAAAGTAGTGTCAATTTGGATGTGGTTCACTCCTATCACATGACAACGGGCGCATGCGTCATTGACAGACAACTTGAATTGTTGCATATCTTTGTGTTGTCCTCCAGTGGTTAGCTAGCTAAAATTGTCCCTTTCCTAAATTAGCCATGGATGGAGATATGGATTTGACTTAATTTTCTGTATTGGCCAATGATTATAACAGAGATTCTGATCTAACCATAAATGTATACATTGTGCCCCTGGCCTGAGAGGATGATGTTCAATATGTGGAAGGCTAATGTTAACTAGATAATGTCGCTCATGAAAGGAAGTTAGGCTAGTGAGCAAGCATTTTAGCCAGGTAGCCCAGGACAAAAGAAAAGTACTGTACAACACAGTCAGACTGTTTGGTCAACATTGGTTCCCCAAGTGGCGCAGCAGTCTAAGGCACTGTATGTCAGTGCTAGAGGCTTCACTACAGACCGTGGTTAGAGTCCAGGCTGTTTCACAACCAGCCATGATTGGGAGTCCTATATGGCGGCGCACAATTGGCCGAGCATTGTCCAGGTTAGGGTTAGGCCTAGGTAGGCCGTCATTGTAAATAAGAATTTGTTCTTAACTGACTTGCTATCATGACACAAGGTAAGACCCAGACAGGAGGGAGATGGTTGGAGTCTTACAAATATATATTAATCCAATAGGGGAAGGCAAGAGAATGCCTGTCCACGACCAAAAGGTTCAAAACCAGTTCAGAGTCCAAAAGGTACCGAAGGGCAGACAGACTCCAGGTCAGGCCAGGCAGGACGATCAGGCAGGACGATCAGGCAGGACGATCAGGCAGGACGATCAGGCAGGACGATCAGGCAGGACGATCAGGCAGGACGATCAGGCAGGACGATCAGGCAGGACGATCAGGCAGGCGGGCAAAGAAGTCCAGAGTCAGGCAGGGGTCAAAACTGTGAGGACTATCAAAAAGAGAATAGCAAAAGGAGTATGTGAAAACCACTCTGGTTGACTTGACTAACATATAAGACAAACGGGAACACAGAGATAAATACACTGGCCCAGTGAGACAGAGATAAATACACTGTCACAGAAAGACAGGAAGCACCGGGATAAATACACTGGGGAAAACAAGCGACACCTGGAGGGGGTGGAGACAATAACGAGGACAGGTTAAACTGATCAGGGTGTGACACTTGCCTAGTTAAATAAAATACATAAATGGGAATTTCTCTACAAGTAGGGTGAATCAACATGGTTTTTCTCCGCACGCACGCAGAAACCAGAACCATGGACAGCCATATCATATATAGCTTACGTTGATTGGACTAAATTGTTCTTGGTATATTTTAGTTGTCACTTTAGACTAAGCATCTTTGATTTGAGGATGTTGAAATGGTGCTGGAATAATGGAGGCAGCTCCTGTTTTCTTTGTGACTTTTGATAACTCTCCATGGTTTTAAACTTGCTTGACCCTGCTGTAGGAAATGTAACTGTTTGTTAAATGCTGGACAGAGGTTGCTCTCCGGTTCTGAGATTAAATAACGGTGTGGTTGAATTTATTCTGCTACTGTGTCTTATCTTGGTGTTGGGCCAATATATCACGGTCACAAGGCATATGAACTAACAGGTTATAAAGCAAACAATACAATTATCACAACACAAGTTATAATATGGCTTTTTTGGGGGGAGGGGGGGGGGGCTTGGCTTCCCCTGTGATTTTAGGCTATGGTCTAATCGGTCAGTTAGAATATAGCCATGACTTGAGGCTAGAATCATTTAAATAAGAGCCATCACATCATCCAGTGCACAATGAGTCTAAGTGGGCCTAGTAGTTTGGTCATCAGCCTATCACTGTTGTTAGTTACAATCAGGGGCGCAACTTTGGTTTTAGAAGTGTGGGAGACATAATGTATATTGATTTATGCAGTTGGATAAATCATTGAAAAAAATACAGATGAAAGATGAGACATCTTTACTGCCATTAGAAGTATCCAAACTGAAGGGTGAAAGTTTAACACTGCCCAGAGAAATGAGGAAAGGAGTTTTAAGCGCAATTACTGGCGCTGTTGGGTTGAAATTATATAGGTTTTGGCTAGAAGAAAATAGGCTACAGTTTGTCAGAATTGACCAGAATTTACTTTTTGCAGCAGGTAAGGAGACTTACCCAGCATGTTAGGTTAATTAACATAGCAGGTTTGGAGAATTGGGTTAAGGTTAGGAAAAGGGTTAAAATGCTAAAATGCGCAACAATCTACATTTGACATCAATTTGACATAAACTGTGACCCTTCAAGCCATGACCAATTATACCCTCTCGACTCCATTTGAGGTCACACAAGGACAGACCTCCCTGGTCTAACTAGTCTACAAGCCCAACAATTGATGGATGCTGGGAAATCATCAAAATGTCTCCAGCAGAAAAATTCCCCAGGAGCAGTGGCTTTAAAATGGTATATTTAAAGCGACTGGGGAACAGGGCGCGCTCTCAGAGATGAGCGGGGTGCAGCTGATATCAGAGGAAGCAAGCAACACCGTCTTTGCAACGGACCTGCAAGAATAGGCTACGTTATGTAACCCGTCACCCATGGGGCGCAGATACGTGAGTGGACAGAATAAGTTAGTGTGGCATTGTTAAACACGAATGAAATTCTATGGGACAATAGGAGAGAGGCTAGAGAGACTTAGCCCCGTCCGGAGTGCCTGAAGTGAGACACGTTCAGACTGTGTCCTTGAAGCAGCATGAATAGAGAGATCCTTTTTTTCGCGCATCTTCTCACGGACTACAGGGATTTATCGGTCCGATCAGATTACTGGTAATGATGTGCATATTGTTACATATTGTTTATTATAATAGTTATTACATTTTTTGGTTCGGGCGGGTTAAAATCGTCGGATATAATATGATGCTGTCTCCAAAACGATCATGAGGCTATCATTGTTATCCCATTAGTTTATTATTTATAACGGTAGCCTAAAACTGTTGTGGAGGGCGTACGCATAATGAATGACTGCTAACAATATAACTATTGTGTTTGCCTCTTCTCTTTCTAGTCATAGTTATGGCTTAAAGACACCATGGAGGCTAGCCTATGTGAATGTGACAGTGATCCGAAGGTAATGAATGCATGGAGCAGTCTAAAGTGTAAGTGATGGTCTCTCACTTTGTGGGATGGTAAATCTTCCACTTAATCAAATGCTGTCAGACATGCGTGGATAGATTGAAATATCCCAGTACAACAGTTGTGTTACGGCTGACTAAATAGACCGTAGCCTTCCCTGGCTTTCCCTCACTTCAAATGTTCAATTGGATTGCAGAGTTCCATTTCGTTTAGACGATGTTGTGTGAGTGTATGTGTGTGAGAGAGAGCACCATTGCATAACCCGAAAATGTTATTTTGTTTACAAAACATCACAAAATATTCGAGTCTCACCAATCATTCACCTACTGATAACGAAGGACTGAATGTGCTCTTGAATGAATGATAGGGACATTCACGTTATGAAGATTATGGGAAATGTATTGGAGTAAAGGTGAGGACACAACAGTTCACCTGACACTGAATCCAAACCTTACAACTGATGACTTTGTGAATTTGACATTTATTGTACTTTTCCCTGCATTTATTGATAACAAAATCTGAAAATACTCTGGATACATTCAGTACCATGACAAGAATATTCCTGGGGTAGGTGCAACATAAGACAAAAAAATGACAAAGCCTTGAGTGAGAGGACTAACTGGTGTCTCCAAGTGGACACACACCTCTCTAAAGTGTGCACAGTTCCTAAGTAATTCCACTGCACTTTTATGACTCAAAGAACAGTCTTCAGCTATAAGGTGCTTTTTTTGAGCTCTCCTAGCTGTGCAGTTGAGGAGCTAGAGCAAGAACACTTGTAGTTGTTTTGTTTGGAACACAGCCCTGCATCCCTGCCATCACATAATTATCGTTGTTTACGCAATCCAAAAACAGTCCATTATAAATCAGAATCTGGGTCAGGTGAGCATAATTTGAAAGCTTGTTCTATTGTCAACATGACTAGCTAAATTATTACAGGCTTTTACAAGGCAATTCAGAGAAGCAGATAATAATTGTATCGTCCGCGGCAAATTTTCTTCACAGTACCACAAACAGGTTCAGTCTGTTCAGAACAACCCAGTGTATGACGCCACGCCATCTCGTAACTCAAACATAGTGATCATGAACATTGACACTGTATCAGATTTTGGAACCTATATCATTTTTCAAATTAAGATTTTTATTTAACATTTAACTTGATTTAAATGCATATACTAATCACGTATTATATTACAGAGTACTAATGTTACTGTCCCCACTAAAATAGCAAAATACTTCAATACCTGTAATTTTGTCCCCTGAACATTGAATTGAAGTACTGTAGAATTCCATTCATTCCTATGGAGGACTGCTCCTAATGGGGAGCCAATATTGCCGACCGGTAGCTTTAAAGCCTTCAATGGCCAATACATAGCATCAGCAATCCAGGGTTTACATACAGTACATCATTGGTCAAAACCCATACAGATCTGTGACGCAGAGACCCTGAGCTCTGACGTCATGTACTGTATAGCATGTACAGCCACTTTGTTCCAATTTAGATACGATTTTGAACCTTCATACGGGTACGAATGTAAAGGGCTACTGCAGGCCTACTTTGATTAAAACTAACTTCTAGAAATGTGCTGTATATCATGGAACTGGATGAAGGATAAGTAGAGGTACTGCATCCTATCAAACTGATGCATACACCTGACGTGCGCTTGTGGAGTTAATGGCGTGAGTCCTCTGAGCCAGCACTTTGAAGAGATAAAAAAATACCTGCTGCCACCTTTCTCAGGCCTCTATGGACACACGTGTTGAGTCCTGCCTTTCCTCTTTCTAAAGGACCTTACAGGAGAGGAGAGAGGAGGCACCCGAAGTGTTCTGTCAGCATGAAGAGGAAAGGAAAGGCAAACCAAATAGCCAGCTAGGCTATCCGCATCGTAGTACAACACCAACTCTGATAGTGCTGACTGAGACAAGGAAATCAAGACAGAGCTTAGGCTATTGGAAGAATGGGGAGATGTGGTGAGGACATCACACCAGTTCAAACTCAGAGTTCATTCAGAAAAGACTACTTAATACTTTAATCAATTAATATTTTTACTTGCTAATCATATAAAGAAAGCCTCAGTTCATGATTATAGTGTGATTTTTTCTGAATTAAGTAAAAGTACCCTGGCCTTAACCAGTGGTGTAAAGTACATACTTTAAAGTACTTCTTAAGTAGTATTTGGGGTATCTGTACTTTACTAGAAAAGAATGTACTTTTTACCCCATACATTTACCCTGACATCCAAAAGCACTCCTTAGCAGGACAGGAAAATGGTCCAATTCACACACTTATCAAGAGAACCTCCCTGGTCATCCATACTGTCTCTGATCTAGCCTACTCAGTAAACACAAATGCTTTGTTTGTAAATTATGTCTGAGTGTTGGAGTGTGCCCCTGGCTATAGTGATGTTTATTTTGCTTAATATAATGAATGTGAAATGATTCATAGTTTTACTTTTGAAACAATTATATTTTAGGAATTCTATTTACCTTTGATAGTTAAGTATATTTAATAACCAAATACTTGTTTTACTCTGGTCGTGTTTTATTGGGTGACTTTCACTTTTTCTTGAGTCATTTTCCATTAAGGTACCTTTACTTTTACTCAAGTATGATAATTGGGTAGTTTTTCCACCACTGGCCTGAACCCTAATGCTGGCACAGCTGAATAGACTAGAGAGGTGTAATGGTTTTGTAATTGGTCACCTTTAGTCAACAGTAAACCGCAATGACGACGCTCAATGAGAATCTCTAATGCCAAGTCCACTTAATTTATTCCATCGTCCGTCCAATCATTTCTTCTCACTGGTGCCTGTCTTGCTATTGGAGCACTACACATTTTTTATCCTAGTACCATTACGAAAAGACACATTGCCCATTTCAGCTCCTTGCCAGGCAGCCACTCCATCTTGATTTGGAGGGTGTGCTTCTCCTGACTCCTGCCGACGTACCTCTTAGGGCTGTGGAATACATTTATCCGTAAATGCATTAGTTAGAAAGCAAATCAGGTTTTTACTCCTCCCATGCTTGCAGGGATGCATTCGCCATAGTCATCCTTTTTGAATTAAGGCTAGCAGTCGTTATTTTATATTTTCAAGACTGAACATCAAAATGAAAACAGTAACCAATGCCAAACATGGGTCACGTTCAGCGTGGCAACATTGGCCAACATTCAAGTTGGAATGTATTATATAGATGAAAACAAACTTGCCATTCTGGCAGGTAATTAGAAGTCCCATCAGCTCTATTCAAGCAATGTCTACCTACAACATTTCACAATGTGGCCCTGCTTTGAGAATTCAGTCAGCTTCATTTGGCTGTTAACTAGGTGTAGTGTGTGGATTGTGGTTGGTCACATGGGCCATTCACAAAGGGTCTTAGAGTAGTAGTGCTGATCTAGAGGATCAGGTCCTCTATGGCCAGTTGAATGGCCCATGTGACCAACCACAATTCATTATGATCAAAAATACAAAACGGATCCTAGATCAGCCCTACCAGTCTGATACCCTGTGTGACTAAGGGCCTGTCGGGACATACTATTTCAAAGACAATTTGTGTGTGCTCTGTTTAAGTCTTTAAACCACGTTTGATTATCCAGTATGAATACAGAGGGGCCGTACTAATGAAATGCGGGACAAAAACATTTGTAAACATAGCCAGTCTAGACATTTTCAGCATGGTCTCTCAGTCTCTTGAGACTGTTTCTTGTCTAGCATATACCTGGAGAGACTGGAAAAATAGAGCTTGTGTCCCAAATGTGTCCCCCTATGGGCCCTGGTCAAAAGCAATACACTATATAGGTATTAGGGTGCCAGTTGGGATGCAGGTGGACTACAAACAATAAAACTTCCTTCCCAAGCCTTTAATTCAGGTCCGCTGCTTCACATATCCTAATAGAGGACATCTGAAATCTCCAGGCCTGCCTACATTCATTATTCCATCCCTATCTATCTCTCTGTCTGAAATATGTTCCAGAATGTTCTGTTTATTGCACCGGCTGTTTACAACAAGTCTTTTAAAACACCAGCATCAAAGTCCAGTATCTCATCTCCACTGATGTCATCCTTCCCCGTGTGTGTGTGCGCGTGTGCGGGCCAACATTTTTCAGAGAAGGAGAGAGAGAAGCTCTGGTGCAGAATACCCTAGTACCTTGCCATGCATAATTAGGTTTAAGAGAACAAAGATTCCCAGCTTTACAAATGGTGATTGTTCGGTTCAGCACCCAGCAGAACACAGACTCTTTCAGTGTATAGTCTACCAGCCAGGCTGTTTCAGTGTGTAGCCTAAAAATCAGGTTTTTCCAGTGTGTAGCCTACCAACCAGGCTGTTTCAGTGTGTAGCCTACCAACCAGGCTGTTTCAGTGTGTAGCCTACCAACCAGGCTGTTTCAGTGTGTAGCGTACCAACCAGGCTGTTTCAATGTGCCCCCTACAAACCAGGCTGTGTCAGTGTCTAGCCTACCAACCAGGCTGTTTCAGTGTGTGGCCAACCAACCAGGCTGTTTCAGTGTGTAGCGTACAAACCAGGCTGTTTCAATGTGCCCCCTACCAACCAGGCTGTTTCAGTGTGCCCCCTACCAACCAGGTTGTTTCAGTGTGTAGCCTACCAACCAAGCTGTTTCAGTGTGTAGCCTACCAACTAGGCTGTTTCAGTGTGTAGCCTACCAACCAGGCTGTTTCAGTGTGTAGCCTACCAACCAAGCTGTTTCAGTGTGTAGCCTACCAACTAGGCTGTTTCAGTGTGTAGCCTACCAACCAGGCTGTTTCAGTGTGTAGCCTACTAACCAGGCTGTTTCAGTGTGTAGCCTACCAACCAGGCTGTTTCAGTGTGTAGCCTACCAACCAGGCTGTGTCAGTGTGTAGCCTACCAACTAGGCTGTTTCAGTGTGTAGCCTACCAACCAGGCTGTTTCAGTGTGTAGTCTACCAACTAGGCTGTTTCAGTGTGTAGTCTACCAACCAGGCTGTTTCAGTGTATACCCCTACCAATCATTCTGTTTCAGTGTGCCCCCTACCAACCAGGCTGTTTCAATGTGCCCCCTACCAACCAGGCTGTTTCAGTGTGCCCCCTACCAACCAGGCTGTTTCAGTGTGCCCCCTACCAACCAGGCTGTTTCAGTGTGTAGCCTACCAACCAAGCTGTTTCAGTGTGTAGCCTACCAACTAGGCTGTTTCAGTGTGTAGCCTACCAACCAGGCTGTTTCAGTGTGTAGCCTACCAACCAGGCTGTTTCAGTGTGTAGCCTACCAACTAGGCTGTTTCAGTGTGTAGCCTACCAACCAGGCTGTGTCAGTGTGTAGCCTACCAACCAAGCTGTTTCAGTGTGTAGCCTACCAACCAGGCTGTTTATGAGTCTAGCGTACCAACCAGGCTCTTTCAGTGTGTAGCCTACCAACCAGGCTGTTTCAGTGTCTAGCCTACCAACCAGGCTGTTTCAGTCTGTAGCCTACCAACCAGGCTGTTTCAGTGTGTAGCCTACCAACCAGGCTGTTTCAGTGTGTAGCGTACCAACCAGGCTGTTTCAATGTGCCCCCTACCAACCAGGCTGTTTCAGTGTGCCCCCTACCAACCAGGCTGTTTCAGTGTGCCCCCTACCAACCAGGTTGTTTCAGTGTGTAGCCTACCAACTAGGCTGTTTCAGTGTGTAGCCTACCAACTAGGCTGTTTCAGTGTGTAGCCTACCAACCAGGCTGTTTCAGTGTGTAGCCTACCAACCAGGCTGTTTCAGCGTGTAGCCTACCAACTAGGCTGTTTCAGTGTGTAGCCTACCAATCATTCTGTTTCAGTGTGCCCCCTACCAACCAGGCTGTTTCAGTGTGTAGCGTACCAACCAGGCTGTTTCAGTGTGCCTCCTACCAACCAGGCTGTTTCAGTGTGCCCCCTACCAACCAGGCTGTTTCAGTGTGTAGCCTACCAACCAGGCTGTTTCAGTGTGTAGCCTACCAACTAGGCTGTTTCAGTGTGTAGCCTACCAACCAGGCTGTGTCAGTGTGTAGCCTACCAACCAAGCTGTTTCAGTGTGTAGCCTACCAACCAGGCTGTTTCAGTGTGTAGCCTACCAACCAGGCTGTTTCAGTGTATACCCCTACCAATCATTCTGTTTCAGTGTGCCCCCTACCAACCAGGCTCTTTCAGTGTAGACCCCTACCAATCATTCTGTTTCAGTGTGTAGCCTACCAACCAGGCTGTTTCAGTGTGTAGCCTACCAACCAGGCTGTATCAGTGTGCAGCCTACCAACCAGGCTGTTCCAGTGTGTAGCCTACCAACCAGGCTGTTTCAGTGTGTAGCCTACCAACCAGGCTGTTTCCGTGTGCAGCCTACCAACCAGGCTGTTTCAGTGTGTAGCTTACCAACCAGGCTGTTTCAGTGTGCAGCCTACCAACTAGGCTGTTTCAGTGTGTAGCCTACCAACCAGACTGTTTCAGTGTGTAGCCTACCAACCCGTCTGTTTCAGTGTGTAGCCTACCAACCAGTCTGTTTCAGTGTGTAGCCTACCAACTAGGCTGTTTCAGTGTGTAGCCAACCAACCAGGCTGTTTCCGTGTGCAGCCTACCAACCAGGCTGTTTCAGTGTGTAGCCTACCAACCAGTCTGTTTCAGTGTGTAGCCTACCAACTAGGCTGTGTCAGTGTGTAGCCTACCAACCAGTCTCTTTCAGTGTGTAGCCTACCAACAAGGCTGTGTCAGTGTGTAGCCTACCAACCAGTCTGTTTCAGTTTGTAGTCTACCAACCAGTCTGTTTCAGTGTGCAGCCTACCAACCAGGCTGTTTCAGTGTGTAGCCTACCAACCAGGCTGTTTCAGTGTGTAGCCTACCAACCAGTCTGTTTCAGTTTGTAGTCTACCAACCAGTCTGTTTCAGTGTGTAGCCTACCAACCAGTCTGTTTCAGTGTGTAGCCTACCAACCAGTCTGTTTCAGTGTGTAGCCTACCAACCAGGCTGTTTCAGTGTGTAGCCTACCAACCAGGCTGTTTCAGTGTGTAGCCAACCAACCAGGCAATGATAAGAAAGCCCCGCGTTAAACCCTTCAGAGGGTTATTTTTCCTTGTATAGTGGCAGAGGGTCATTTTATTCCTCTTGTATTATGTGTGTAAAGCTCTGCTTTAATTATTAGAATATGACTATCTGGGATTAGGTGGTATGTGATTGTCATCCTCATAATGACTGTTGATGGACTGTCTTGTTCACCCCATGTGAATCTATTTGTTCATGCAAATATCATAGGCTGCATTCCAAATGGCATCCTAATCCCTACTATGTACAGTGCACTACTTTTGAGCAGAGCCATGTAGGCAATAGCGTGTCATGTTAGGATTCAGCCATAGTCAGATGTGAATATAGAGACAAGCCTTTTACAGATATAGGACATCCTGTAATTTGATAATTGTGCAGATTTGCATTTTATCCCCTGTCCCAAGGCTCTCATTACATTTCAGCTGTAAAGATGAAGTCTGCTACGCTGTCAAGCCCCGTTGAAGTCATCACCATCCTTTGTAAATATGTGTTGTTTGTTTGCAGCTCCACCAACCTGTCCAGATGAATTGGTTCACACCAGCAGCCCAGCTAAGGATGTGTCCCAACTGACACCATATTCTCTATTCCCGATACAACTCTGGTCCAAAGTAGTGTGCTACATAGGGCATAGGGTATCATTTGGGAAACAGACTAAGGCGTTGACTCTTCCCTTAAGTCAAAGCCCAAAGTGGCAAAGTGTCTCCGTTTAGGCTGATATAACTGACACACACATCTTGTTATTGACGCTAGCAGCATCCTGTAGGGTTGATGCCCACACCCTGGTACCATAGAGAGGGAATGGGAGAAGCTGGAAGTAAGAAGGGAGCAGGCTGGATAGGAACCTAGAATACTGGAGTGTCATTGTTCTGTGTTGGGCAGAACTAAGGCTGTTTCCAAAATGGCAACCTATTCCCTTTATAGTGCACTACTTTTGACCAGGGTGCACTATATAGGGAATATGGTGTAATTCGGAACAGATTCTAAGTGTGCAACAGTAGAAACGTGGGGTTCTTAGCACAATCAGGCTTTATAACATGCCTGTCATAAGCCTTAAGCCACACTTTGTATCTTGGTTTATATATTGTGTTGTCTTTTTATCATACCTCCACATGGGTAGGGTGTCCAATGTCTACATTCTTCCTAGACATGGGATGTGTGCCAAATGGTACCCTATTGCTTATGATGTGCACTACTTTATACCAGGTCCCATAGGGCTCTGGTCAAAGTAGTGCACTATATAGGGAATAGGGTGCCATTTTGGAAACACTTTTGGTAACAGATGCTTCCTTGTCGAGTCAATCCATTGTCATACCATGCACAATATACCATTGTAAGTCTCTTATATTAATTCAGTGAAAAAGGGACCATTTTTGTTGTTGTGTGAAAACATTTTGAGTAAAGATATGCTTGGCACGTATCCCTTCCTCGCTGTGCTATTGTTGTGGTGATTGTGTGAAATAAGTGGTACTTATTAATGTACATCAATACTTTAATTACCAGTCTTATTGATTGCATGTGGTGTATCTCGGGTGTGAAACTCATTTCAATTCCAGGCTGGCCGAGAGACTTCACAGAACCATCCAACCCCTTTGGAACCTCTCTATCTCCTGACAAAATATCTGGTTGATCCTCTGCGACAGTTGTTCCTTTCACCTCCACCCAATCAAACAAGTTCTGGCCACATTCAGAGTTCTGAATCATTAATTTCCTCATTACCTCTTTTTTAACATTTTGTCTGGTCTCGACTCATTTTGTCTCAATAGGTGGACATTGAATTTCCCCCTTGGCTCTTGCCTGCCTTTCTCCTTGAAACTTCTTGTTCTTATGTCAGCTCACTGTCCTCAGTGAGCTCATATCCTTGCAGCCTCACAAAAGTAGGTTGGACCCATTTCCACACGGTGAGCTGAGAGAGAGAAATGCCTTGCTGTACTTGGGAGGATTACACTGGGGAAGGTGTGGTGGAAAGAGAGGACTGTTTTGTTCTGGAGGAAGGAACAGAAGATGATGTAAGAATTGGAAGATATTGCAGTAAACGGATGCTTAATTGGTATTGTTTTGAATGAAGGCCTGACATTTAGAGATCTTTCACACTGCTGTGACCTTTTAAAATGCACTACACGTCTCTCTCTTTCTCTCTCTCTCTCTCTCTCTCTCAGAGAGAACACTGCTTATTTCCTCCTTGATAACCTGCGAGGCTGGAAAAGGGGAGTCGTTATTTTCTGGAAAGTATAAATATAATTGAACGATAATTTTGATTCCCAATGATACGCTTCAATTCTGTCTTGGTACATGTCCGACGTGATACTCATTATGTTTTTAAAATTATTATTCTCTGTGAAAAACTAGCACAGTCAGTCATCAGTAATAGTTGAACAATTTTGGGCCACATAATACTTTGTCTGTCTGAGTGTGAATGTGGTAGGGCTAGGAGCAGAAACAAGCTATTTTCATTGCAAGGTGATGAATGAACAGTGTTTCTTATTTTCTCTCACTCTTTTCCCACATTCTCTCTCCTTCTCCTTCTCGTTCCCTTTCCTTACCTTCCCTATGTATTCTACCTCTCTCTCTCTCTCTCTCTCTCTCTCTCTCTCTCTCTCTCTCTTTTTCTCTCCGGTGCAGCAGCAGTTGAAGTGTATCTGAAGGCCTGTGGCCTGTGACCTGTGGCTGGGCCAGGGGCTGCAACACAGGACATGGGAGCTACCTGCCCCTCCTGCTCGTGTCTTGTGTTGCAGCCAGTGGAACAGTCGCACTGCTTAACACCACAAAGAGACGCCGGAGAGACCATGTATCAAGTCAGCCATGGACACCTCTGGTATTCTCTCCGCTCCTCTCTCCAACAAGTTGTTACCAAGCAACACCCGGGTCCTTTCTATGTTCAATAGTGGTAGTTTTAAGTTAAGCCATGTGTGTCAGGTTTGGGAGTGAAAAAAATTGCCTCTGCTGAACAATATGTCACATTGTCTTTTAAAGTAAAAGGCCTTTTGATGTTATTTTTTTGAGGGAGCTGTTTAAACGGGAGAAGGGAGGAAGTTTTAATGATTTGGGGGGCACCTTCAGAATCAGATGATGAAACAGCTCTCTCTCTTTCTGCCAGCGATAAGTTAAACACGATTGGGAGGCAATATAATTAAATAAGATCAACAATGGGGCGGCAGGGAGCCTAGTGGTTAGAGCGTTGGGCCGGTAACCGAAAGGTTGCTAGATTGAATCCCCAAGCTGACAAGGTAAAAATCTGTCGTTCTGCCCCTGAGAAAGGCAGTTCCTTGGCCGCCATTGTAATTAAGAATTTGTTCTTTACTGACTTGCCTAGTTAAATTTAAAAATGATACACCTCTGGGTGAGGTGAGCTGCCTGGCTGTCTGGGATGGTGTTAATGATCCTTTATCTCCCCCAAGGTTACAGATGAACAGCACAAGAGGAAGAGGCACGAGATTGCCTTTGCTCCCAGCAAACAGGGGCGGGGAGAGAGAGAGGAGAGGGGGAGAGGGGCACAGCTCATGTTCCCACTCTGCTTCGTGAGCCTTGTCTGATGACCACGGAATGTCGGGGGAGAAGGGGGCATAATTTAAACTTGAGGAAGAAAGTATTTTTTTGACAGGGGTGTCACCTGATTGGAATGTAAATCCAGGGGGAGGTTCATCGCTGTTTTCAATCTAGGGTCCTGAATTGTGTTGTGTCAAAGCAGGGATTTTAAAGAGGCTGTGCAGTGAATTCAGCAGGATGACTATTATATATTGGTCTCTGGCAGCTGTTTTTTTTTTCTCAACACAAGGGATGCTAGGAGAGTATTTTCACTGCGCTCAGATGTCAGTTAAACATCTAGTTTCGATTTTGGTTAAGATGTCAACTAATGTGAATTCAACGTGAAATAACAAAACAAATCCCTATGCCATTCGATTAAGGTTAAAAGTTGAATAAAAAACATATGAAATGGCTTACGTTGATGACTTGCAAATCCAATCAGTTTTCCACGTTGACTTTTCAGAAACACTTTATGGCATGTCATGAGATCCTTGAAAACACTCAGTATTCATAGGGCTGATTTTTTTTCCATACAATACTTATTGTTGTCTGGAAGAAAGAGATTGTGATTGCATCCCCAGGTACTATGGTCACTGGTATCTATCTCCCCCCTACTATGTTTAGAAAATCAACACCAAATTGCCCATTCACCAACCCCATGTGAATCTATGCTGTGATTAATTGAAGTAATTTCCCTGTGCCGCTGTTTACATAATAGCAATTAGACTTGAATAACCAAAGGGAGTTCCACTTTAAGAAAAGTCATCAAGGATATCTGGGAGATGGAGCTGCTAAGACAGATATGCCAGATTGCTCATCTCCTGACAGTGCTGAATCTTTTACGAGTTTTCCATACCAGTGCACTTGCCTTGATCTGCAGTGTGCACTTACAGATTGGAGTGAGCTACAGTACGTCTACAGCCATTCAGGCCTGTGTTCGATTTCATGTATTTAAAGGAGTCTCAGCTTTTAAATGCAGGATCGATACTCCTCAACTCTCTCCTGAGAAAACAGCCCACTGGGCAAGAAGTAATTGAATAAACATTGTTTCCATGTCATTTCCAACTTCAAAAATGTATGTGATGATTTTGAATCACTGTGGAAAACTGATTGGATTTGCAAAAAGTCATCAATGTAAGAACATTTCTTAACTGTCACGCCCTGACCGTAGAGCCTTTTTATTTCTCTATTTGGTTAGGTCGGGGGGGGGGGTGATTTGGGTGGGCATTCTAGTTTTTCTATTTCTTTGGTGGCCAGGTATGGTTCCCAATCAGAGGCAGCTGTTAATCCTTGTCTCTGATTGGGGATCATACTTAGGCAGCCTTTTTTCCACCTTTAGTTTGTGGGATCTTGTTTGTGTGTAGTTGCTGCATGTAGCTTTAAGTTAATTTTGTATTTTTTTGGTATTTTTGTATTTAATTTTTTTTCTTCCCAATTCCCCAATTTCGTGGTATCCAATTGTTAGTAGTTACTATCTTGTCTCATCGCTACAACTCCCGTACGGGCTCGTGAAAGACGAAGGTCGAAAGCCATGCGTCCTCCGATACACAACCCAACCAGCCGCACTGCTTCTTAACACAGCGCGCATCCAACCCGGAAGCCAGCCTCACCAATGTGTCGGAGGAAACACTGTGCACCTGGCGACCTGGTTAGCGTGCACTGCGCCCGGCATGCCACAGGAGTCACTATTGCGCAATGAGACAAGGATATCCCTACCGGCCAAACCCTCCCTAACCCAGACGACGCTAGGCCAATTGTACGTCGCCCCATGGACCTCCCGGTCGCGGCCGGCTGCGACAGAGCCTGGGCTCGAACCCAGAGTCTCTGGTGGCACACCACCTGGGAGGCCTTCGTTTTTGCATTTTGTTGGTTTTTCGGTGTCATTTAAATAAAAGTAAAATGTGCGCCTACCACGCTGCTCCTTGGTCCAATCAATCTCTAAACGATCGTGATACTAAATCCAAAGGCATGGTGACATTTGTATTTTAAGTTGAATTCAAGTTAGTTGACAACTCAACCAAGATAAAATCAAAACTAGACGATGAAATTATGTCTGTGCCCAGGGAGAGTGGGTCTTTTAGAGAAACTCTCAGAGAGACAAGAGAAAAGGGAGAGAAGAGAAAGAGAGACAGCTGGCTGTCTAAAGAGATGCTTTATTCAAATTGAGCCCAAGCAGGCATGTGCTTCAGGGACAGCTGTGACTTGTCACAGTGTTTAAGACCAACCGTGTGGGGTTGGACAGATTATTCCAATAGGGGGAAAAAATGGCTACAAATATTAAGTGAAAAAGTATTGAATAAAATGAATGAGGGACCTACTAGGATGTGACTGGCCTTGAAACACTACAGGCTTGCATCCCAAACTGCACCCTACCCCGTTTATAATGCAATTTGGGACGCAGACAAGGTGTTGAAGTGAAAGGGTCGCAGAGCTCCTGAGAAACTGCCATGTCTGGAAACAAGCAGACAGACAGACAGTTCTGCGCCGCCCCCTGGAAACAGTTCATCTTCGTAGAGTTTAGGAATGTGACTTCAATCATGTATACGTCACCATGTGCTACACTCCATGAAGTTGATGTCTGCAGTTTGGGGAAATTATGCTCCAAAATTTGAATGAAACCTCCTGCCATCATGAGGTACAGTGATATACCTTTAGGATGAACCTCAAATCTATTTTACATCATTAAAGGTAATAATGAAATGCAAAACGCTTTGAAAAATGACAAGGTGGAATGATAAAATTGGTTTTCAATAGGGCAATAACCCTTGTATTTTGGTGGGATGCAACACATGTTTGATATTGCACAGACAAAATGTTTGAACAACTGTCATCATCTCTTACTCATTTCCCAGCGGATACTGTGGCCCCTCACTATCTCCTACAAGGTTTCAGTTCCAATTACTTCCACTATTCCGGTGGAGGGGCCCAAGGGAGAAAGTATGGGAGGGGATGACAGTGGCCCCTCAGCCTCCCTCCTTGAGCTCAGCCTCCCTCCTCCAACGGAGGATTTGACCTGAGTGCTGAGTTATGGGGACAGATCTCTATGACACAAGGTGACCCTTTGTGATGGCTGCTGCTGCAACACTGCAGACAGTACTGCTGACAGTGACAGGTATATTCACTTTCATGGTTTTTTCATATTCATATTGGGTTGCATCCCAAAAAGGCACTTTATTCCCTATGAGCCCTGGTAAAAAGTAGTACACTACATAGGGAATAGGGTGCAATTTTGGACATGACCTTCAGGCAGGTAACACAGAAATGTTGACTGACAGCCTGGAGGGGAGGAGAAGATCCTGAAACACTAACGTTGCCAAATGCCCAGGGTAATGCAGGCTATTGTCCGTAAGGCTTCTTTCACTATGAAGAGGAAGATAAAATGGTGTCAAGTCACTACATCAGTAAATTGTGAAATGAATGTGTTGTTTTTCTTGTGGAGAGGAAAAATACTATATTTAGAGACAAACTAAGACACGCTGTCAAGATAATGGCAGTTTGGTTTTGCATCGTTTCTTCAATGAAGCCATGCGCCCATCTGTCGGGAACCAAATGAAAGGATCATAATATTCAGCAGTAAGGATTTGTATCGTCCAACTGTAACCAAATGATTGACAGGTTGCTTCACAAATGAGGGGGAAATTATAACCAGTGGTGATTTTAGTATGTAAATCTTGGTGAAAAAAGAAGTGGGATGCATGCCAGCAAAGACACTACACAAAACAACACTAAACAATACATTAATTGCACTATAACCTGACAAACGGTGCCCACAAACGGCCTACATAAAGCTGTCCCAACAACTTACCACTGCTACTCCTGGCCATCAGCTGTGCCTTGTCTGTCACGAAACAGTTCATTCAGCCTCATTTACTGCCTTTAAAAAAACATAGCTGATATGGCTGACTTGCTTAAACAAATGTGGTTTCTAATGACAATTGAGATGTACAAACTATGGCATAAGGAGAAGACAAGCGGATAAGAGGCATTCCGTAATTTCTACTCTATGAGCAAGCAAGGATGGACATAGTTATATTGACTATTTGTTTAGCACTTTTGAAATGTACAGCGACAGAATTCAGAGTATGGGCCGTTCTTAGTGTTCTCCCTGTACACCAAGTCAGAACCGTAGGATAAATAAAGGGGGCATATAAGCAGACAATGAAAGCTCTGACAATATTCAATGATTTGTCTAAAACAGGCCAAAGGCTACATGTGCACCACCAACTCAGAACAGTAGGTCAAATTAAGAGGGGTAAATAGACCAAATTATTAGGGTGAGGCACATGGGCTACTAACATCTCACTACACAACATACACTTAGTATTACTTTCTTAGCTACAGTATACATATCTCCCTGGCATATTACATAATTTATGCAGCATACAATACATTTTTGGACTCACCTTGTTGTACTGTGCTCACTTGAACAGGAAGATGGCGCGGCAGTCTTTCTTGGGCAAATATTGTCATCAAAGTCTGGCATTCTCTGGATTTATGGTGCTTTCAAAACAACTGGGAACTGAAAAAAAACAAGATTGAATCATGATGACGTCATTGATCTTCAGGTTGTAGTTCTAGAAAGAGGCTGGATTTACAATTCCGAGTTGGATGACCGTTCAAAACATATTTTCCCAGTCGGAGCTCGTTTATTCCTGACGTCCCAGTTGTCTTGAACTCACTGAAGTCAAGTTTTTTTTCACAGTTCTGAGTTAACAGTTGTTTAGAGCGCGGCACAAATCATGCTTCATTAACAGCATGGCCAATGTTGAATGTTTATAATTGGAAATTTGGAAAAGAGACACTTAATCCCAGATTTGGGACCACACAGCCACTCCACTGAATAACAGGCTAGTGATTGCTTTGCAATGCTTGAAGTTAATGTTAGCCACTGTCACTGATTCCTTTCAAACCATCATTGTTGAATTTGGAATTTCCAACTGTTGTGTAATGTTAATGTCTAATGGCCGATGAGCACCGATACGTTTTATCTATAATTTCTCTTCACTATTTCTCTTCATATGACAAGGATGAAAAAATATTTTCCAGTTGTGGTGGAAATTCTACCTTGAACTAATAATGAGGAGAGGCAAAGTCAATAATCAATCAAGGTATTACTTTTATTAAAAATGTATTATAATAAGGAGGCTTGTCGCCCCAGCACCGCATGTGAAGTGGAGTGAGAGCCTAAAAACAGAGTACAGGAGCATTTATTTAGTCAAGCTACCCCATGCAAGCATCTGCAAAACACATCACCCTATGTGTGTGTGTGAGGGGGGAACAACTGGGTGAAAAGGTTGCCTCAGTCTGTCGCAACTGAGTGAGGACAACAGGCGCCAGAATGACAGGAAGTCACTCCAGACATACTTCCTCTAACAGTAGCTCAATGGTTCACCCAAGTGCCTTTGACTGTCGGCCCATATGATGTATGGTCGTACTGGTCACACGCACACACAAAATCATGAACCGTTCGCCCAGAAACAGGCTCCAAAACAGAACAATGGCTCTATCACTGGTGTGCAGAATATAACACTTTGCTCTGTCTATGATCAAGAGGAAGCCGTCAGTTTCTGTCATATTCTTGGCTGAGTGCCCAGATATCATGGGTCATTATACACACACAGAACAGTTAGAACAGGCTTCTCTTAATGCACACACACTTTTCTTATCTTATATGAGTTAGTTTATTTAACTATCTCAAGCCCAATGCATATGCTTAAAGAAGGATATTTTAGTACACAAGCATTAGTAGGGTTTAACAGAAAATGTCCCTCACACAGTAGATTGTCGACTTGAATCATGATGATGACTGCTAGCTAAGATTTTGAAAGTATGATCTTGACATGATCAGTCCAATCAAAGCTGTGAATAATCTGTGAATAATGACCTTGAGCCTTCTTTGATTGGCACTTCTAATGTAACTCTATGGCAGCATCCTAAGAGTTTCTAGCTCTCCCCTTAGACTTGGCGGTGACGTAGTGTCCTCATGAGTGACAGAACACTGAGCCAATCACGGCACAAAGCTCCGTATTTTCTGCTGCCTTGTCCCACCACCACAGAAAGCAATGAGCTAGGATGAACCACCTGCATTTTGGAGGTGCCTTACTCAAGAAAACAATGTTTGTATGCGGTATTATTAACTCAATGACAGATTTTGATTTTGCATTGTTTGCAAACTGAAATGTGACATACAGTTGAAGTCGGAAGTTTACAGTTGTTCACATCTCCTGACATTTAATCCTAGTAAAGATTCCCTGTCTTAGGTCAGTTAGGATCACCACTTTATTTTAGGAATGTGAAATGTCATAATAGTAGAGAGTGATTTATTTCAGCTTTTATTTCTTTCATCACATTCCCAGTGGGTCAGAAGTTTACATACACTCAATTAGTATTTGGTAGCATTACTTTTTAATTGTTTAACTTGGTTCAAACATTTCAGGTAGCCTTCCATAAGCTTCCCACAATACGTTGGGTGAATTTTAGCCCATTCCTCCTGACAGAGCTGTAACTGAGTCAGGTTTGTAGGCCTCCTTGCTTGCACATGCTTTTCCAGTTCTTTCCACATATTTTCTATGGGACTGAGGTCAGGGCTTTGTGATGGCCACTCCAATATCTCGACTTTGTTGTCCTTAAGCCATTTTGCCACAACTTTGGAAGTATGCTTGGGGTCATTGTCCATTTGGAAGACCCATTTCCAACCAAGCTTTAACTTCCTGACTGATGTCTTGAGATGTTGCTTCAATATATCCACAAATGTTCCATCCTCATGAAGCCATCTATTTTGTGAAGTGCACCAGTTCCTCCTGCAGCAAAGCACCCCACAACATGATGCTGCCACCCCCGTGCTTCACGGTTGGGATAGTGTTCTTCGGCTTGCAAGCCTCCCTCTTTTTCCTCCAAACATAACGATGGTCATTATGGCCAAACAGTTCTATTTTTGTTTCATCAGACCAGAGGACATTTCTCCAAAAAGTATGATCTTTGTCCCCATGTGCAGTTGCAAACCATAGTTGGGCTTTTTTATGGCGGTTTTAGAGCAGTGGCTTCTTCCTTGCTGAGCGGCCTTTCAGGTTATGTCGATATAGTGCTCGTTTTACTGTGGATATAGATACTTTTGTACCTGTTTCCTCCAGCATCTTCATAAGGTCCTTTGCTGTTGTTCTGATTGCACTTTTCACACCAAAGTACGTTCATCTCTAGGAGACAGAACGCGTCTCCTTCCTGAGCGGTATGACGGCTGCGTGGTCCCATGGTGTTTATACTTGTGTACTATTGTTTGTACAGATGAACGTGGTACCTTCAGGCATTTGGAAATTGCTCCCAAGGATGAATCAGACTTGATGATGTCTACAATTATTTTTCTGAGGTCTTGACTGATTTATTTTGATTTTCCCATGATGTCAAGCAAAGAGGCACTGAGTTTGAAGGTAGGCCTTTAAATACATCCGCATGTACACCTCCAATTGACTCAAATGATGTCAATTAGCCTATCAGAAGCATCTAAAGCCATGACATAATTTTATGGAATTTTACAAGTTGTTTAAAGGCACAGTCAACCTAGTGTATGTGTGTAAACTTCTGACCCACTGGAATTGTGGTACAGTGAATTATAAGTGAAATAATCTGTCTGTAAACAATAGTTAGAAAAATGACTTGTGTCATGCTCAAAGTGAATGTCCTAACTGACTTGCCAAAACTATAGTTTGTTGACAAGACATTTGTGGAGTGGTTGAAAGACAAGTTTTAATGACTCCAACCTAAGTGTATGTAAACTTCTGACTTCAACTATATATATATATATATATATATTTATTATTATTATTATTTTTGCTAAAAATGTGGAGCTCAGAATCTGCCCTGAATGACGTGTCGCCACCGATTTCATAGCCTACTGGCAACATTTAGAGGTAGGCCACTGTCATATCTTATTCTAGAGTGGGTTGTGCTGTTTCAACTGGGTTAGGATTATCAGACTGGAAAAGTGAAATATGAAAAAAGCTTTTCAATCATGCACTGGCAGACAGTTCAGATACCTGTTCGAGGGAGTAAAAATTGCAGCGCATCCGATTGATATTTGCTAGTGGGCTGAGGTAATTAAAGCATTTCAGTGAGAGCTTGCTCGGAACGATTTTATTGTCCCTGTGTTTTGATAGATGTGACGAGGGATGGAAGCGGTAGGAACAGTTCCAGCAGTGTTATCAAGTGCAAACAGAAGGAGTCAGGATCTCCGGCTCCACAGGGGTAAGACATCAGAGGGCGCACGCTTCCCAGTTCCCGCGTCACCGCCTCTGGGCCGATGATGAGCTCCCCAGTGTGCTAGGTCGGGGGAGAGAAACGACACTTGACTCCGGATCGAATGTTCCTCTAGTACTCAGGGCCGTAACCACATATAAAGACACAGAGGTCCGTACCTTGATAATTGATTCAAGAAAAAAAAGTAGATATCTTTCATTAAATTTCACCTTTATTTAATAGTAGTAGTCCTCAACTGGCAGCTTCATTAAATAGTACCTGCAAAACACCAGACTCAACGTCAACAGTGAAGAGGTGACTCCGGGATGCTGGCCTTCTAGGCAGAGTTGCAAAGAAAATGCCATATCTCAGACTGGCCAATAAAAATTAAAAAATAAGATGGGAAAAAGAACACAGACACTGGACAGAGGAACTCTGCCTGGAAGGCCAGCATCCCGGAGTCGCCTCTTCACTGTTAACATTGAGACTGGTGTTTTGCGGGTACTATTTAATTAAGCTGCCAGTTGAGGACTTGTGAGGCATCTGTTTCTCAAACTAGACACTCTAATGTACTTGTCCTCTTGCTCAGTTGTGCACCGGGGCCTCCCACTCCTCTTTCTATTCTGGTTAGATCCAGTTTGCACTGTTCTGTGAAGGGAGTATTACACAGCGTCATACGAGATTTTCAGTTTCTTGGCAATTTCTCGCATGGAATAGCCTTCATTTCTCAAAACAAGAATAGACTGACAAGTTTCAGAAGAAAGGTCTTTGCTTCTGGCCATTTTTAGCCTGTAATCAAAAACACAAATGCTGATGCTCCAGACACTCAACTAGTTTAAAGAAGGCCAGTTGTATTGCTTCTTTAATCAGAACAACAGTTTTCAGCTGTGCTAACATAGTTGCAAAGGGGTTTTCTAATGATCAATTAGGCTTTGGAAATTATAAACTTGGATTAGCTAACACAACGTGCCATTGGAACACAGGAGTGATGGTTGCTGATAATGGGCCGCTGTACACCTATGTAGATATTCCGTAAAAAATCAGCCATTTCCAGCTACAATGGTCATTTACAACATTAATAATGTATTTGCTGTATTTCTGATCAATTTGATGTTATTGTAATGGAATTGTTTTCTTTCAAAAACAACAAAATGTCTAAGTGACACCAAACTTTTGAACGGTAGTGTAACTCTGGGTATTCCTTTCCTGTGGTGGTCCTCATGAGAGCCAGTTTCATCATAGTGCTTGATGGTTTTTGCGATGGCACATGAAGAAACTTTCAAAGTTCTTGTGGGCAAAGCTGTCATCAAGGCAAATGTTGGCTACTTTGAAGAATCTCAAATATAAGATATATTTAGATTTGTTTAACACTTTTTTTGTCACTACATCATTCCATATGTGCTATTTCATAGTTTTGATGTCTTCACTATTATTCTACTATTGAGGAAATGGTAAAAATAAAGAAAAACCCTTGAATGAGTAGGTGTGTCCAAACTTTAAACTGGTACTGTATTTACAGTGCATTTGAAAAGTATTCAGACCCCTTGACCTTTTCCACATTTTGTTACGTTACAGCTTTGTTCTAAAAAGGATTACATCCTTTTTTCCCTCATCAATCTACACAGAATGCCCCATAATGACAAAGCAAAAACCGGTTTTTAGAAACAGAAATACCTTATTTACATAAGTATTCAGAACCTTTGCTGTGAGTCTGGAAATGGAGCTCAGGTGCATCCTGTTTCCATTTATCATCCTTGAGATGATAAAAGGTGCTTCAACAAAGTACAGAGTAAAGGGTCTGAATACTAATGTAGATGTGATATTTAAGTTTTGTATTTTTTATAAATGTGCAAAAATGTCTAAAAACCTCTTTTTCCTTTGTAATTATGGGGTATTGTGTGTGTATTGTTGAGGAAAAAATCAATTTAATCAATTTTAGAATAATTTGTTTACATCCCTGTTAGTGAGCATTTCTCCTTTGCCAAGATAATCCATCCACCTGACAGGTGTGGCATATCAGAAGCTGATTAAACATTATAATCATTACACATGTGCACCTTTTGCTGGAGACAATAACAGCCATCTCTAAAATGTGCAGTTTTGTCACACAACACAATCCCACAGATGTCTCAAGTTTTGAGGGAACATGCAATTGTCATGCTGACTGCAGCAATGTCCACCAGAGCTGTTTCCAGAGAATTTAATGGTAATTTCTCTACCACAAACCTCATCCAACGTTGTTTTAGAGAATGTCGTCGTGTAGGCAAGGGGTTTGCTGATGTCAATATGGTGGTGGTGGGGTTATGGTGTGGGCAGGCATAAGCTACGGACAACGAACACAATTGCATTTTATCAATGGCAATTTGAATGCACAGAGATATCGTGATGACATCCTTAAGCTCATTGTTGTACCATTCATCTACCACCACCTCGTGTTTCAATATGATAATGCACGGCCCCATGTTACAAGGATCTGTACACAATTCCTGGATGCTGAAAATGTCCCAGTTCTTCCATGGACTGCAAACTCACCGGACATATCATCCATTGAGCATGTGTGGGATGCTCTGGGACAACATGTATGACAGTGTGTTTCTGTTTCCGCCTATATCCAGCAACTTCGCAACGCCATTGAAGAGGAATGGGACAACATTTCACAGGCCACAATCAACAGCCTGATCAAGTCAATGTGAAGGAGATTTGTTGCGGTGCATGAGGTAAATGCTGATCACACCAGATACTGAATGTTTTTTTGTACTTTTTTAAAAAGTTATCTGTGACTAACATATGCACATCTGTATTCCCAATCATGTGAAATCCATAGATTAGGGCCTAATGAATTCATTTCAATTGACTGACTTCCTTATATGAACTGTAACTCAGTAAAATCTTAGAAATTGTTGAGTGTTGCGTTTATATTTTTGTTCAGTAAATCAAGGTGTCTTTACTTTTGCTGAAGTATATCATACATATATGTCATACATATATCATATATCATAGTTGAGTACTTTTTTCACCACTACACTGAGATATGAGAAGAATGTAGTCTAACAAAAGTGTATTCAAAATTCACGGGTGCCTCATTACATTATGTGTGCCAGTTCCTTCAGGTCTAAGACAATCATAAATAGTAAACAAGTACCACGTCAAAAAGCTCTCATATCATCCAATAGAGTTTGTCAAATGCAATTGAGAAAGAGCCAGTTGTATGCAGTAATAGAACTAGCTCTCACATCTCTGCACAGATCCAAGTAGATCCCAAAAGCAGAAAGCTGGCCATTTGCCTGCCTTTCTTCCAAAAGGATTCTTACTTACTGTACAACTTTCTTTGAGGCACAGTCTTCCTAAACAGCTTGCCCACAAGCTTCACACCTCCTTCTCTCCTCCTACCCCCTTTGTGTATCTTATAAATGACACAAACAGCTCACAGACTTCGATGTGTTGCCAGGACAATGGGATGAGAGCCTTGGGGAGTTGTGTGTGTGTGAGATGGGAGTTT
This sequence comes from Oncorhynchus mykiss, assembly GCF_013265735.2. Classification (NCBI taxonomy): domain Eukaryota; kingdom Metazoa; phylum Chordata; class Actinopteri; order Salmoniformes; family Salmonidae; genus Oncorhynchus; species Oncorhynchus mykiss. Next base: position 17,756,256 of record NC_050572.1, read on the forward strand.
TGGAGGTATAAGGAAATTGGGTGGTGTGTTTGCATGCCATGGAGGAGCTTTGTTTAACAGAGGCTCCCAGCGGGCCCCGTGGCTAGAATGGGAATAAGCCCTTCTCTCTCACACATAATCACTTAGAGCATTCAGGTTCTGGCTCAGGTCTGCTTTGGCTGCATAAACAGTTATGGTTTTTATCAAAGATTCTCTGTAATTAGTATTACGCGATTAGACTGATTAATCATGTAACTAATTAACTAGGAAGAAAGGGCACCAAGGAAAAATATTCAGATTACAAGGTTATAATTTCCTAATATAACCTTTCAGATATTTTCATATCTGATCCATAGTCTTCTGATTAATTAATTATTTACTTTACCTCACGTTACTCTCATTCCAAACTTCGTAAATTGTTGGTTATGTGCACGAACCCAGTCTTCACTATGAGTCATCCATACATCAATTGTCTTAAATCATTTATTTATTACTAACTAAGTAATTCACAGAAATGTATAAACAAACAAACAAACAAGGTAAATGTGGTTACAAGAAATGATAGGAGAACGTGCCCTAGTGGGCTAAACCGGCATGGCAGCTTGTTAGACAAAAGGGGAAGTGGGGGTCGGCTAAGAAGTCACTACAGAGTGATAATTATAACAATTGAAATGCTAATCCTTTGCACATGAACGCTCACTCATTCGGGAACAATTGCAATCAATATATATATTTACGGTCAGTGTGTCGTCTTGATCGCTGGTGAAAAGTTTGTTTCTGTTGGAGAGTTTCGTCCTCTCTCTCTCTCTCTCTCTCTCTCTCTCTGTCTTGGTTAGAGGGGATAGTACAGAGTGATATTCATTAATTTGTTATAGAATGGATGTTTCGGCGGTTGTCGTTCTTCGTGTTCAATGATACCGAATTCCTAGCTGCAGACTAGTAATTCATATCAAAGACTTGTTCTTATTCTGTCGGTATCGATAGTCTAAGAGTTTAACCACGTGGTATGGTTAAAAGATTCAGCAATGGTCTACAACCTTTGTACTCCCCTAATGGAGAAAAACATGGTCTGGTGATAATTTCTCAAAGTTTTTTTCTTTCCGGAATGGCAGAAAAGGGCTGTCCCAGGACGCCTGACCCTAACTGGGCTCAGGGGCGGTCCTCTGATTTAGTTAACTCCAATCCCCTTTTTGAGTTTTCCTTCATTAAACAGTCCAAAATCATATTACACAATTTTACAAACAGTGTATCATACTCACTCATTCATCTTATACAACAATTAGATGTAAAACCTCATATCTGAGGCTATTATATAAACGGCATTATGGTAATGTGGCCACACAGTCTCCCATGAGCTTCCCCAAGTTGTGACAAATGGACCAGTTTGTAGCTGGATTCTTCACCGATTGTTTATACTTTCTCCGGAACATGAAATTTGTTCGTACCTCAAGTTCTGTGAGGTGGAAGGAATTGCTTTGTTCTCCATGAAAATTTACTCTGCCTCTTATACTATGTGGCCATGTGGCAGGGTCTTCTCAGGAATGTATGACCTCTCTGACCACAGCAGTCTGGAGGGTGAGAGACACGTCCTTGTTGTGACCTCTCTACCTCCCTCAATGACAGCACAGCGAACTCAAACAACACTCGCTGTCATTGTCTGTATTTCCCTACCTCCTTCCCTCCCTTACTCCATTCCTCCCTCCCTCCCTCCCTCCCTCGCCCACTCACTCACTCACTCACTCACTCACTCACTCACTCACCAACCTCCCTCACTCCCTCACCCCGTCCCTCACTCACTGACTCCCTCCCCCCTCCCTCCCTTGCAGTTGCGTAGTAGAACATCATCTGTAATTGATGGAAATATACTCTGACACATCCATTTGGGAGAGCGAGGGTCTGAGGGTAGACTCAGGTAATTATGAGTCCCTCACTGGGTCAACCAAGGTCGAAAAAAATGTCAAAAGCCCCATTAGTGTGTTCACAAATTGACTATCCTCGCCAGTCCTGGTTGCTGAAGGTCACCCTTACTATTCCTTTCTAATGGCTGAACTTCATAAGGACAGAAGTCAGAATACGGCAAACCTGGGTTTAAATACTATTTGAAATAATTTCACATACTTTAGTTTGACTTGATTGAGCTTACCTGGCTAAATGGAATCAATAGAATAGTCGCAAATGAGCAAACCCATCTGGCACTACAGGCAGACGAAAGCAAACACTCAAAGTATTTGAAAGATTTCAAATAGCATTTGAACCCAGGCATGGAATGTGGGCCAGAATCCATCTCAATTAAGAGCCGGGACCTTCCAATAGACCTTGATTCACAGTGATTTATTGCATGGCCTAACCAAATGAAAAACAACTGCAGTGTGTGGGGACACTCCACGTGTCCCTGCAACAGGGACACTCCACGTTTGTGGGGAGTACGTTCGGTTTTCCGATCAGCTCTCTCTCCTTTGCATAAATGGCATATCCTTGAACAGTGCTCTACAGATTGCAGATATGGTGGAAGAAGTTCACATGTTTATGGATGGGCTTTGAGATGTCCTTGGCCTGCTCCGGTATAGTTCCTCTGTGGAATCTATGGCACACACCAAACGTCTGAGGTGCATGAAGGTGGTGAAGAGTATTAAGAAGGCCGTCGATCAGCATTTCAGATGAGTTCACGACTTTGTGACCTGTCCTTGCAGATCTGATTATTGTGCCACTGGTATATCTGTAATATGATGTACTATCTAACAAAACCACTAGATGTCGATGCATACTTTGATAATTGTTTTCCCACTGAGCATTGCATTTCGACTTCTCTAATGACTACTTGATATTCAGCACTCGAAATCCTTTCAAAATAACTGTATGGTTAATAAGGTCCCAAGATGAGAAACGTGTTCAACTTGAACAGTGTTTGACCTGAAACGACCCTCCAGGTAACAATAAGATGCTATAGTCAGACAATGTTCTAATTGGCTTAATGAGGCCAATCTGAGAAAAAAAAACATTTCTGGCCTGTTTAAACACAGTTTACAACTTTAATGTTGTTTAAGAAAGAATTCATTGTTGGAATATATTTGACAAATTATGATCTGAATCAACTTCATTGGTCCTTTATCACTTTCCATAGAACAAGCACAAATTGTTAGTCTTTGTATGTAGGCCTACCACTGTCATGTCATGTGATCTCACACTGATACCATAGCTGTCAACACATTGTATGTTTAGTAGAATGTTTCATTCTAATCAATGAATTGAATGAACATTTACATTTGTTTAGGAACACATGGGTAAGCGAACTTGTTCAATTCAGAGGCTGCAACTAATTAAGCTTTTGGATTCAGGAAAGGTTGAAACGTAAGACTATACAAGAGTCCCTCTTGTTTAGTTGCTTGAGATCTCAGATGATATCAGGGAAATGGGACCCCTCTGGTTCCGCCTGGGGGCTCCTGGGAGAGAAAGAAGTGTCAATTGGTTTCAACAGGAGAAAGAGAGAAGGAGAAAGAGAGGGAAAGATAAAGAGAAAATGAGAAAGAAAGAAAGAGATGGAAGATGAAAGAAAAGTTCCCTGGCAGGCTACCAATAGTCACAGGTGTCTGCCGAACAATGGGCCAGTACAATGGTGGTTGCCAGCCTGGCACACTGCTGCCCAGCCAGGCCTGGTTCGGTATGAACAGGACCCCTAGAGGAAAAGACACCAAACCAATCCTTATAGGGGATTAAACTGTTAATAAATCATTTTGGGGGTAATTTGTAGCTGTCATTTGTTAATTTACCGTAAAAGATAACAGGTGTAGCCTATACTCTTTCCCTGTTAAAATTATGTTATTACACTGTGACACACGATTCACAGTCTTGTGAGAATGATTGTGAACTTGAGTTATTTACAAAAATCATAACTGGCTTCATTGAATATCCTCAGCATTTGCATTAAATATCGACAGCATTCCAGCAGTGGAGGCTGCTGAGAAGAGGACGGCTCATAATAATGTCTGGAACGGATCAAATGAAATGGCATCAAACACTTCAAAACCATGTGTTTGGTGTATTTGATACCATTCCACTCATTCTGCTCCAGCCATTACCACAAGCTCGTCCTCCCCAATTAAGGTGCCACCAACCTTATGTACATTCCAGTATTGCATTTATATTCTTATCAGTGCCAGTCTGTGCATTGAACTTTAGCCACAACCCATTCTACAGCCTGTGATTCAAACCTAAACCCTGTTTCAAGTTATGAAACCATAAACCATGTGTTGGTATTGATCTAACATAAGCAACGTTGTCTTGACGCTGTGAAATGAGAAGGCAAATCAATTATTCACACAGAACACTTTTCCTGATAGCTGGCTGTGAATTTTATCTATTGGAATTGAATTTGTTTCATATTTTCAGTGTTTCGGGTGATCCGTCCTCGGTCGTCTGCAATAGCTACAGACTTGAACTGACACGTGGCCACAAGTGTTCTCAAGCCACATTCATATAGTTCCTCTCCTTTTACTGAAGGTCACATTTCCAATGTTTTTATTTGGCAAATAAACCTGAACTGACTGACAGCTCTCTGGTTAAAGAAACCTGTTCTCATGCCATACATTTGTTGACATTGCAATGCCTATGTAGTCACACAGAGTAGGCCTAACCTATTTTATACTGTTGAAATATGCCACACCGGGGCTGCCCTTTGCAATAAAGTCGGTGGAGTTGAAGTCCAGGTTATCTAGGCTACTTCAGGCTTTGAAACACAGGGATGTAGACAGTAGATGGATATTTACCAGGTAATAAAGGCTGGGTACAACAATGGTCTGTAGGATGTGAAAGAAAGGATTCCTTTAACCAACAGTTGTGAAATACTCACCACAAAAAAAGTCAAAGCCAAACAGTTATGGTCCAAAGGTTTGATTCTGTTAACTCCTCCATTCCCAAGCACATTTAAGGGGGTGTTGCACATCCTTTTACATTTATGCATATATGTGCCTTTTGTTTATTCCCACAAGTATTCAACAATTGTTTTTTTATTTGTCAATTTTAAGAAGTTGTCAGAAATAATGTTAATGTTCAAAAGCATGCAAACTTACATAGACATATTGGGAGTTCAGACTGGGGCACATGAAAATCTCATTAATAAATGCAGGCTCTAACCTGTAAGCCACACCTCTGAGTCTCAACCATGGATAGAATATACACTGCTCAAAAAAATAAAGGGAACACTAAAATAACACATCCTAGATCTGAATGAATGAAATATTCTCATTAAATACTTTTTTCTTTACATAGTTGAATGTGCTGACAACAAAATCACACAAAAATGATCAATGGAAATCAAATTTATTAACCCAATGGAGGTCTGGATTTGGAGTCACACTCAAAATTAAAGTGGAAAACCACACTACAGGCTGATCCAACTTTGATGTAATGTCCATAAAACGAGTCAAAATGAGGCTCAGTAGTGTGTGTGGCCGGTATGACCTCCCTACAACACCTGGGCATGCTCCTGATGAGGTGGCGGATGGTCTCCTGAGGGATCTCCTCCCAGACCTGGACTAAAGCATCCGCCAACTCCTGTACAGTCTGTGGTGCAACGTGGCATTGGTGGATGGAGTGAGACATGATGTACCAGATGTGCTCAATTGGATTCAGGTCTGGGGATCGGGTGGGCCAGTCCATAGCATCAATGCCTTCCTCTTGCAGGAAATGCTGACACACTCCAGCCACATGAGGTCTAGCATTGTCTTGCATTAGGAGGAACCCAGGGCCAACCGCACCAGCATATGGTCTCACAAGGGGTCTGAGGATCTCATCTCGGTACCTAATGGCAGTCAGGCTACCTCTGGCGAGCACATGGAGGGGCTGTGCGGCCCCCCAAAGAAATGCCACCCCACACCATGACTGACCCACCGCCAAACCGGTCTTGCTGGAGGATGTTGCAGGCAGCAGAACGTTCTCCACGGCGTCTCCAGACTTTGTCACGTCTGTCACACGTGCTCAGTGTGAACCTGCTTTCATCTGTGAAGAGCACAGGGTGCCAGTGGCGAATTTGCCAATCTTGGTGTTCTCTGGCAAATCCCAAATGTCCTGCACGGTGTTGGGCTGTAAGCACAACCCCCACCTGTGGACGTCATGCCCTCATACCACCCTCATGGAGTCTGTTTCTGACCGTTTGAGCAGACCCATGCACATTTGTGGCCTGCTGGAGGTAATTTTGCAGGGCTCTGGCAGTGCTCCTCCTGCTCCTCCTTGCACAAAGGCGGAGGTAGCGGTTCTGCTGCTGGGTTGTTGTCCTCCTACGGCCTCCTCTCCTCTCCTGATGTACTGGCCTGTCTCCTGGTAGCGCCTCCATGCTCTGGACACTACGCTGACAGACACAGCAAACCTTCTTGCCACCGCTCGCATTGAAAAACCATCCTGGATGAGCTGCACTACCTGAGCCACTTGTGTGGGTTGTAGACTCCGTCTCATGCTACCACTAGAGGGAAAGCACCGCCAGCATTCAAAAGTGACCAAAACATCAGCCAGGAAGCATAGGAACTGAGAAGTGGTCTGTGGTCACCACCTGCAGAACCACTCCTTTATTGGGAGTGTCTTGCTAATTGCCTATAATTTCCACCTGTTGTCTATTCCATTTGCACAACAGCATGTGAAATTTATTGTCAATCAGTGTTGCTTCCTAAGTGGACAGTTTGATTTCACAGAAGTGTGATTGACTTGGAGTTACATTGTGTTGTTTAAGTGTTCCCTTTATTTTTTTGAGCAGTGTATATACAGTACCAGTCAACAGTTTGGACACACCTACTCATTCTGGGGTATGTCTTTATTTTGACTATTTCTACATTGTAAAACTATGAAATAACACAAATGGAATCGTGTAGTAACCGAAAACGTTCTAAACAAATCCAAATATATTTTATATACTTCAAAGTAGCCACCCTTTGCCGTTGTAATGTGTACGCTAAGAATCGGGAAGCAAGTACAGGGAGTGAATTTAATAAATAATGGAACAAAACGAGAGTAGGTACAGACATAAAAGATTGGAACAGAATCAATGACACCTGGGGAAAGAACCAAAAGGAGTGACAGATATAGGGGAGGAAATCAGCAAGGCAATGGAGTCCAGGTGAGTCTCATGAAGCGCAGGCGCACGTAACGATGGTGACAGGTGTGGTAATGAATAACCTGGCGACAACGACTGCCAGAGAGGAGGAGCAGGTGTAGACGTGACAGCCTTGATGATAGCTTTGCACACTCTTACCATTATTTCAACAAGCTTCAACTGGAATGCTTTCCCAACAGACTTGAATGAGATCCGACATATGCTGAGCACTTGTTGGCTGCTTTTCCTTCACTGTGTTTCTGATCAATTTGATGTTATTTTAATGGACAATTTTTTTGCTTTAATTTAAAAAACAAGGACATTTCTAAGTGACCCCAAACTTTTGAACAGTAATATATATACACACTATTAGATATATGGATAAACTGGTAAAATGTCACATAACGCCACACACACACACAATATATAAGATCAATTAGCTACATTTTTTATTTATTATTTATGACAGAAAAGGTGTTACAAGTGGACATCACGTTTTATAAAATTATGAAATATTATTTTTCCCCGCAATGCTATGCTCACGTGTTTTTAATTTATTTTTATGTTTAGCTCTAACTTCCTGGTGACCAACCAACTACACTTTCTCAGTCAGCAAACCTGAATTTCTGGAATAACAAGCGGTTTTAAAGTAAAACATATTTTCCAGTACGCCTACATTTAGTCAGGTATCTAATTGAGTACACAGCTTGAAGAAGCTTCCATTGAAATCGAGTGAAAACAAGAGCTGGCTACCTAAATTCCAGAACGTAAAAGTGACATCCCCAGCTAGCCAGCGCTCATCAACGTGGAGAGGACGTGGTTGTGCTGACTGACAGCTGTAGTCAGAGCTAGAAGACAGATGCAAACGAGAGAAAATCCTGAGCAGTTTCTAAGAACACGGAATGTAGTGGAATGATAAGGTAAGAATTATATTCACTTGCACACTTGGCTAATCAGGTGTAATCTATCAAGCAAGGTAATTTAGCTAGCACCGATGGTCGCCCTGGACCAGAGCTAACTATCAAGGAGGTCCGTCAGCTGGCTAGTAGATAGCTTTCTCTTTTGCTACAGGACGTTTTGCTAAACGTGGCTAACGTTAGTTGATGTGTAAGTCTCTTGTTCTCGAAAATTACTGACTGGGCAACCAGCTCCAAGTGAGTAATACGCTAGCGAACATCAGGTGGATAACAAGCTATCTAACGTTTGAGTATCTGATTAGATAACTATCTCTCAGATCTGATAGCTAGTTAATTTAGCTAGTTAACGTTAGAACTTCTATCTTGACAGCTGAACTAGGCTAACCTAACCCATGTCCATGCAAATAACTTTTTACTAATGTTATTTTGTAACAAACCGTTTGTAACAACAGGATTGATTTAGCAAGTGTGCTTTCTATTCCCTGATTTCACAGGGACACGGGTGTTCATTCTAATGCTTTTAAACCCTTCCCAGTCCCAGCTATGAACTAGTTATTATAGCTCACTGAAAACCTCGTCTAATCTGAATTGAAGAGGATCTAGATTCTCTGCAGTTTTAACATTCTCAGCATATTTGCATTACAGTGATAAGTGATTCCTTATTGTCTATAATTGATGCCTGTCAAGTTCCTTGAACTAGCTATCTAGTCTGTTGGAACAAAAGATAGTCATGCTGATTGCTGAAGATGGATCTTCTGCTCACTCCCTGCACTCAGACCACAACCTTGACATCTGGGAAAACAATAACTAAACTAAACCTGTCAACATACAAGAAGACATCAGTTATCATTTTACAGTTTGAGTCAACAGCATGCAAAATGCATCACGTCTATTAAAGAGAAAGTAGGCTGAAGCTGAACTACAAGCTTTCCCTGTAGGCTATAGTCTATTTGCGTCAGTGTGATGGAGGTCTGTGAAATACATTTTATATAACACTTATCAACCTCCTGATACAGTTTGATACGGCCAGCCGTCGGTCTTACTACAGTGTGTAGGTCTAGCGTAATCACTGAGGAGTCGTTTGTGTCATTGAGGGATGTTTTTCATTGCTGAATGTTTACACTGAGTAAATGCTCACATAAGCCTGTTGGCACTTGTAGTTGAAGCTGGCCAGCTGTTCCTCTCTGGTGTACCAGTGACACTCCGGGGGGAGGAGGAGTGTCACCCTCCCCCCATTCTAACCATTAGGGGGGTAAATGCAAAACTGACCCAAGATCAACGTTGGGGGAGGGGGGGCAACTTTAACCTACACCATTCAGTGACACTGATAACATCATGGTAAAATACAGAATGTACTAGTACCTATTTTGTCATAGGTTTTTCAGTGCTGAAGGTTGATTTGATTTGCTGGTTGAAAAAACACACACAGTATATACATTTTAAAAACGTGACCGGGATATCACAAACAAGTCAGACTTATTTCCATTGTGGAAATAAGTTAACAGCGTGTAAACTCTCACATATTGTCCCTCATGTTTCAGGTTGTCCAGCTGTTCATCTGCAGTGTACCAATCCAATCACTATACCATTCAGTATACCATTCAGTGACACAGATACAATCACACAGTAGTGTGTAGGAATGTACCGACACCTATTTTCTAACTTGCAGTTACTGTTGTCAGTGCAACTTGTTTGACTGGTCTCTGAGATGGATGTCACAGCAAAAGTGCAGCCCTGTTCCGTGTTTGTACTTTAACATCCTTGTAGATTACTCTAGCTCTCTGTCAATGTCAGGGGGATGTTTCTTCTCCTTAGCTGTTGCAGATGAAGACATTGGCTACATCCATTCCTAGTGGTGTGCTAGTAGAGAAGAAGAGGCTGATGATAATTATGTTGGAACATTATTCTAGGGCTAGGCTAGCCCAACTGGTTCTAGCCCAACTGGTTTGTGCATAGCAACAGAATTCATTCCACCACACAAAAAAATACAAGATTATGGCTGGATTAAAGTCCTTCTCCAGATGGCTATAGTCTACTGTACACTAAACACTACACTAAACTCTATAGCCTACTGTACACTAAACTCTATAGCCTACTGTACACAACTCTATATCCTACTGTACACAACTATATAGCCTACTGTACACTAAACTCTATAGCCTACTGTACACAACTCTATAGCCTACTGTACACAACTCTATAGCCTACTGTACACTAAACTCTATAGCCTACTGTACACAACTCTATAGCCTACTGTACACAACTCTATAGCCTACTGTACACAACTCTATAGCCTACTGTACACAACTCTATAGCCTACTGTACACAACTCTATAGCCTACTGTACACAACTCTATAGCCTACTGTACACAACTCTATAGCCTACTGTACACTAAACTCTATAGCCTACTGTACACTAAACTCTATAGCCTACTGTACACAACTCTATATCCTACTGTACACAACTATATAGCCTACTGTACACTAAACTCTATAGCCTACTGTACTAAACTCTATAGCCTACTGTACACAACTCTATAGCCTACTGTACACAACTCTATAGCCTACTGTACACTAAACTCTATAGTCTACTGTACACAACTCTATAGCCTACTGTACACTACTCTATAGCCTACTGTACACTAAACTCTATAGCCTACTGTACACTAAACTCTATAGCCTACTGTACACTAAACTCTATAGCCTACTGTACACTACACTCTATAGCCTACTGTACACTAAACTCTAGCCTACGGTATACTACTCTAGTCTCTGTAGCCTACTGTACACTACTCTAGTCTCTATAGCCTACTGTACACTACTCTATAGCCTACTGTACACTACTCTAGTCTCTATAGCCTACTGTACACTACTCTATAGCCTCCTCTAGTCTATATTAGAGGTCGACCGATTATGATTTTTCAACGCCGATACCGATTATTGGAGGATCAAAAAAGCCGATACTGATTAATCGGACAATTAAAAAAAAAAAAAAAAAAAAAAAATGTATTTGTAATAATGACAATTACAACAATACTGAATTAACACTTATTTTAACTTAATATAATACATAATTAAAATCAATTTAGCCTCAAGTAGATAATGAAACATGTTCAATTTGGTTTAAATAATGCGAAAACAAAGTGTTGGAGAAGAACTTAAAAGTGCAATATGTGCTATGTAAGAAAATCTGTCTTTCTGCCCCTGAACGAGGTAGTTAACCCACTGTTCCTAGGCCGTCATTGAAAATAAGAATGTGTTCTTAACTGACTTGCCTAGTTAAATAAAGATGACATTTCCGATTGTTATGAAAACTTGAAATTGGCCCTAATTAATCGTCCATTCCTATTAATCGGTCGAACTCTAGTCTCTATAGGCTACTGCACAGTACTGTATAGTCTCTATAGGCTACTGTACACTACTGTATAGTCTCTATAGCCTACTGTACACTTTACTATAGTCTCTAAAGCCTACTGTACACTACTCTATCGTCTCTATAGTCTACTGTACACTACTGTACATTCTCTATAGCCTACTGTACACTACTGTATAGTCTACTGTATAGTCTACTGTACACTACTGTATAGTCTCTATAGCCTACTGTATAGTCTCTATAGCCTACTGTACACTACTGAATAGCCACTATCCTACTGTATAGACTCTATAGCCTATTGTACACTTTACTATAGTCTCTATAGCCTACTGTACACTACTGTATAGTCTACTGTACACTACTGTATAGTCTACTGTACACTACTGTATATTCTCTATAGCCTACTGTACACTACTGTATAGCCTACTGTACACTACTGTGTAGTCTCTATAGCCTACTGTACACTACTGTATAATCTCTAGTCTACTGCACTCTACTCTATCGTCTCTATAGCCTACGGTACACTACTCTATAGTCTACTGTACACTACTATATAGTCTCTATAGCCTACTGTACACTACTCTATAGTCTCTATAGCCTACGGTACACTACTCTATAGTCTACTGTACACTACTGTATAGTCTCTATAGCCTACTGTACACTACTGTATAGTCTCTATAGCCTACTGTACACTACTGTATAGTCTCTATAGCCTACGGTACACTACTCTATAGTCTACTGTACACTACTGTAGTCTCTATAGCCTACTGTACACTACTGTATAGTCTCTATAGCCTACTGTATCGTCTCTATAGCCTACTGTATAGTCTCTATAGCCTACTGAACACTACTGTATAGTCTAGACTACTGTATAGTCTCTCTAGCCTACTGTACACTACTGTATGGTCTACTGTACACTACTCTATAGCCTACTGTACACTACTGTATTGTCTCTATAGCCTACTGTACACTCAACTCTATAGTCCCTATACTCTTAACAGCAGCAAACCATCCATCTGCGCTGTGATCAGTCAGACCTTCATGAGATTAAACACTGCTAGGGCTGTCCATACTCCCATACATCCCTCCCTAAGTCCCCTCTGACAGAAGATGCTTGATCAGGTGGTATCTAGATTAGTGTTAGTGTAGCAATGGAGCTGTGTAGCCAGCAAGCGATGGTGGACCCAAAGCCTCCTGTAGCTTGTGGCTTAGTCCTACTTGTTTTGGATTTTTCACAACTCCCACAGTCTTACTCCAAAGAGGAGGCAGATCTTCTCCCTAAGCCTTCTGTTAGGCTGCTGGTCCGAATCCCTCCCTCCCCAGACACACCAAGGGCTATCAGATTCAGTGGGAGGAAGATGTGATGGACTGTTAATATAAAGGAGGTTTTGTTTAGTGGCGTTCTCTATTTTGTAACCCCAGGCCTCGATGAAAGAGGCATGGGCCTGGTAATGCCTCGAAGAACTGAAATGGAGACTCATGCTTAGTGACTTAGCAATGCTGCAGCGCACATCAAGCAAATACTCTCCTCAGTTTATGAAAGACCTGAATCTGACAATGTTTTAAGGGTGTTTTGGCTTAGGCCTATCATATAAAAATCTATTTAGGTGGTAACATCCTTGCAATCCTCTCAGAATTTCCCTGTCAAGATCAAATATTGAATATTTTCCAGAGTTAAATTTACGACGTTATAGTAAAGCAGTCTAGTCTTGATAATGGAAAAAATGTCAATGGTAGAGTAGGACGCTGGAGTGTGTGTGTGAATGGAACACATCACATGTAGGCTATTTTCAGAGTGGATAAAAGCGTGTGGAATTTACTGTCTAAAGCCTCAGTCAGTCACTGCTGCTGTACTGAGTATCCCTGCTGAAATATTAATACTGTGATTACACTCAATGACAGTGATGCTGGCGACGGGTTTAGCAGTATCTGCCCTCTTTGATTCGCCTCTGGTATGCCTGTCTTTTGAGTTGAGCTCTCTGACTGTATCCAAGCCTACATGTTGTTACTACTAGAAAAACATTAGAACAACATTAGGCCTAGACTGTTGCCTAACCCTATCACCTTAGAGAACCTTGGCTATATAGTACGCTTTGAAAAAATGGTTCCAAAAGGGTTCTCTGGCTGTCCCCATTGGAGAACCATTTGAAGAACCTTTTTGGGTTCCATGTAGAACCCTCTGTGGAAAGGGTTCTGCAAAGGGTTCTCACATCGGGACAGCCAGAGAACCCTTTTGGAACCATTTTTTTCAAAACTTTCTAGGATGTACAATATGTGTTGTTTCCTGTATAAAATGTTGGATTTGATTTAAAGATGCAATGTACAGAAATCGCTCCGCCATTTCCTGGTAGCTAAGATTCTAATCGTTTGCCTCATTTCAGTTTGTGACAAAACAGTGTAGAGAATCATTGTACCATCTAAACCACTGTGAAATATTATTTCCATAACAAAAAATATTGTTTTCAGCTGTTTGAAGCTGGTATACAAAACTGAAGAACGGGAAGCATAGAAATAGAACAGATCTACCTCTTCTTAGACTTGCTTTCACTGAGAATTACAGATACAACTCACATATTTCTATGTACATTTGGTCAGGTCGCCCAAAAAGTTGAATGTTGAAGCATCTCAACACCACAGCGTAGCAGCCTATAATTCCACCAGTGATCTATCTTTGCTATTTCTATTTAATTTCAGCTCCCTTTTAGCCCTGAATTTGTCAGTCAATTTGAGCGGCATCATTAGCAGTGTTTTCTCATTTAGCAGTAAACAGACGTCTCTGTCAAGCATTAGCGCTGCCACGGAGTGGAATGAAATTAGCATAAAATCATTAGCCTTTAAGTGTTTTGTGTTTAATCAAATCTTGTTGTCATGTGGAATGCTCTGAGTGAGAATTTTAATGAATCAACATATTTTTAATCAACAGATAGGCCTGTCCCCAACCTCCACTGTCATAATGATTTCTATCACAGTTATGCATAACTTGTTATAATCAGTATTATTCAGCTGTTGTAATGATAATTTAGAGTAATCAACACAGTGTTGGACTTTCTGTAATACAGCATTTCCACTGTTCTATTTGTAACACTCAAGGTGCAGGTTGATGGTCGCCAGACTTGTCCTGGATTATTTTCATATCTGTTGATAGTGGTTGACGCCAGACTGGAGGTACATAGACCGAGGACACACGGATTATTCACTGTCCTATTGATGACATTCTATGAACACTGATTCTGTAGAAGCTGACAAAGTCACTGCCTTTTTAGTTTTGTCTTCCTACAAGCCTCTCAGGCTAGTGTTTACACAGCATTTGGTGTGGTCTTAATAGGATGTGAAGGTCCAGTCTCTAAGAGGCCAGTTAGACATTTTCTCTGCTTCTGCGCTGTCTCCCTGTTGCAACTTGTAATAAACCGGATGGATTTTTGAATGAACTACGACTGCTCTCCTTTTTGTTCACCTGGTAGTTCCTATTACAGCCTGTTTTTAAGTGGTTTAGGTCTAATGGTTCACTGTCACGGATCCACTTATAACTCAGCTCAAGGTATCTAATACTTTCATCGTAGGCCAAACTTCAAACTGGACCTAAACCTTTTCTCAGCCCTCCTTGCTGTTTGTTGTGTTTTCCACAGAGCTGTGTGGCCTGGGCACTCTTGAGTGGCAGTGGGTGAGACTCCACGTGACTGGTTGCTGGGGGCGATGAGGGTGCGTTGGTCCCGGAAGCTGGGCTTCCTAGCAAAGACCTTCTTCCTGCTGTGGGTGCTATGGCTGGGCTACATTCTCCTAGCCCGCTCCACCGCCTCCTCCATAGGGGCCGATGGAGGGGAGGATGGAGGGGGCCGCAACCTGCTGGTCAGGCACTTCTCCCGTGTGGAGGAGCAGGGAGGTGAGCAGCTGGCCAGGCCCGTGTACGTGAAGGCGCCAGCGGACGCCAACGCGCACGGGGAGTGGGGCCAGGCCACCAGGCTGAACCTCAGCCCGGAGGAGAGGAAGCAGGAAGAGGACAGCGTGGAGAGATACGCTATTAATATCTTTGTTAGTGATAAGATCTCCCTGCACCGACACATCAAGGACAGCAGGATGAAAGAGTGAGTAGCCAAATTATCTTCATCTCAGCACAGGGCATAGAGAGCCCCGCCCAGCAGTACAATCAGGTAGCCTAGCAGTTAAGATCGTTGGGCCAGTAACCGAACGGGCGCTAGTTTCAGTCCTGAGCCAATTAGGTGACAAATCTGATGTGTCCTTGATCAAGGCAATGAACCCTAATTGCTCCTGTAACTTTTGATAAGAGTGTCTACTAAATGACTAAAATGTCAAATAAATGTCATTCATCTGGACCAGTAGTTTAGACCAGTAAGTAACCTTCTGTTATTGTACTGATTGCAGAAACATACTGTTGGCATACAGTCAGCTTCCAATAAACACTGAATCTGTCTGGGCTCACTGTCAGCTTCCAATAAACACTGAATCTGTCTGGGCTCACTGTCAGCTTCCAATAAACACTGAATCTGTCTGGACTCACTGTCAGCTTCCAATAAACACTGAATCTGTCTGGGCTCACTGTCAGCTTCCAATAAACACTGAATCTGTCTGGGCTCACTGTCAGCTTCCAATAAACACTGAATCTGTCTGGGCTCACTGTCAGCTTCCAATAAACACTGAATCTGTCTGGGCTCACTGTCAGCTTCCAATAAACACTGAATCTGTCTGGGCTCACTGTCAGCTTCCAATAAACACTGAATCTGTCTGGGCTCACTGTCAGCTTCCAATAAACACTGAATCTGTCTGGGCTCACTGTCAGCTTCCAATAAACACTGAATCTGTCTGGGCTCACTGTCAGCTTCCAATAAACACTGAATCTGTCTGGGCTCACTGTCAGCTTCCAATAAACACTGAATCTGTCTGGGCTCACTGTCAGCTTCCAATAAACACTGAATCTGTCTGGGCTTGCGGTCAGCTTCCAATAAACACTGAATCTGTCTGGGCTTGCGGTCAGCTTGGAATGAGGCCAGGATCCTTTTTTAAGGCATACGAGCTGTCTGTGTCCATTACTTTACAGAGAGTAGCCTACTGGCTTTTCTTTTTTTCTTTCATCTCTACATGAGAACTGCTCAGGCATGTGGGACATCGGTGTGATTTCTTTCCCTTAACATTTCTGCCTCTTCCTGTTTCCACAGCTCCCAACAGGAATGACACCAAATGCTCCTCTCCTGCACTGACCAAAGCAACTCTCAAACAACTCTCCAATGAGCCACTGATTGTGTGGTCAGTCTTGCAGTCAGTTTATAACCTGATCCTCCTAACAACAACAACTCTCTCTCTCTCATTTGAGTACAGATGCAGAGCTAAGAAGTTTGACTACCGCCATCTGCCGACCACGTCAGTGATCATAGCGTTCTACAACGAGGCCTGGTCCACCCTGCTCAGGACCATCCACAGTGTTCTGGAGAGCACACCCGCTGTCCTCCTGAGGGAGATCATCCTCATAGATGACTTTAGTGACCGAGGTGAGACAGAGCATGAAACTGGCTTTGCCTGATTTTAAGATTTTTTTTGGAGAGAAGGGTAGTGCATGAGCGAGAGAGAAGGGTAGTGCATGAGCGAGAGAGAAGGGTAGTGCATGAGCGAGAGAGAAGGGTAGTGCATGAGCGGGTAGTGCATGAGCGGGTAGTGCATGAGCGTGAGAGAGAGGGTAGTACATGAGCGCGAGAGAGAGGGTAGTGCATGAGCGAGGGTAGTGCGAGAGGGTGAGGGTTGTGCAAGAGGGAGAGAGAAGAGGGTAGTGCATGAGCGAGGAAAGGGGTAGAGAGTGAAGCCTTGACCATCTATCTCTGTGTGAAACCCAGTCTATCTGAAGTCTCAGCTGGAGCAGTACATCACTAACTGGGAGCGTGTCCGCCTCATCCGCACCAACAAGAGGGAGGGGTTGGTCAGGGCGAGGCTCATCGGCGCCAGCTACGCTACGGGTGACGTACTGACCTTCCTGGACTGTCATTGCGAGTGTGTCCCCGGCTGGATCGAGCCGCTGCTGGAGAGGTGTGTGTGTGTGTGTGTGTGTGTGTGTGTGTGTCACATAGCCATCATATTGACAATGTGATTACAGTTTCATGTGTATCTTCTCCTCCCTCCAGGATTGGTGAGAATGAGAGCACTATCGTGTGTCCGGTGATCGACACCATCGACTGGAACTCGTTTGAGTTCTACATGCAGACAGATGAGCCCATGATCGGAGGCTTCGACTGGAGGCTGACCTTTCAGTGGCACGCTATCCCTGAGGTCGAACGCAAGAAACGCAAGTCCCGCATCGAACCTATCAGGTCTGTACTGTCTGGTCATCAGTTTGATTACAAAATGAGATCTCTCTGTGTCCAAAATGGCAAGCTTTTCCCTATGTAGCGAACTACTTTTGACCAGGACCCTAATGCTCTGACTAAAAGTTATAATCCCAACTCAAATACTCTCCGGCCTTGTGGTTTGAAATGCATCTTTCCTCCTCTCCTCCAATCCTTGAGTTAATCAGTTATCTAGTTTGATTGGTGATGCAACTAGACCAAAACATTGCTTTTACTTTAGCTACCCTCTTGGCCAGGTGACAGGTCATTTAAAAGTCTTCAAGTCTCTCTGTGACTGTTGATGGGGCTCAACTCCATGTTCCACTATGCTCTCTCTCTCAGGTCTCCTACCATGGCTGGTGGGCTGTTTGCAGTGAGCAAGGCGTACTTTGAGCACCTGGGCACATATGACATGGGCATGGATGTGTGGGGAGGAGAGAACCTAGAACTGTCCTTTAGGGTGAGTACTGGACACGGTCACTGACACTATGGAATCATCATCTCAGTGCCTGGACACTGTCTTTCAATATGGCATCAACTTCTCAGTGCCTGGACACTGTCTTTCAATATGGCATCAACTTCTCAGTGCCTGGACACTGTCTTTCAATATGGCATCAACTTGTCAGTGCCTGGACACTGTCTATTTAATATGGCATCAACTTCTCAGTGCCTGGACACTGTCTTTCAATATGGCATCAACTTCTCAGTGCCTGGACACTGTCTTTCAATATGGCATCAACTTCTCAGTGCCTGGACACTCTTTCAATATGGCATCAACTTCTCAGTGCCTGGACACTGTCTTTCAATATGGCATCAACTTGTCAGTGCCTGGACACTGTCTATTTAATATGGCATCAACTTCTCAGTGCCTGGACACTGTCTTTCAATATGGCATCAACTTCTCAGTGCCTGGACACTGTCTTTCAATATGGCATCAACTTCTCAGTGCCTGGACACTGTCTATTTAATATGGCATCAACTTCTCAGTGCCTGGACACTGTCTATTTAATATGGCATCAACTTCTCAGTGCCTGTGGCGTTTTCTGTTCATCTAAACTCAGCAAAAAAAGAAACATCCCTTTTTCAGGACCCTGTCTTTTTAAGATAATTCGTTAAAATCCAAATAACTTCACAGATCTTCATAGTAAAGGGTTTAAACACTGTTTCCCATGCTTGTTCAATGAACCGTAAACAATTAATGAACATGCACCTGTGGAACGGTCGTACAGACGGTAGGCAATTAAGGTCACAGTTATGAAAACTTAGGACAAGGGATACTCTACAATGATATACATTGCTCAAAAAAATTAAGTGAACACTTAAACAACACAATGTAACTCCAAGTCAATCACACTTCTGTGAAATCAAACTGTCCACTTAGGAAGCAACACTGATTGACAATACATTTCACATGCTGTTGTGCAAATGGAATAGACAACAGGTGGAAATTATAGGCAATTAGCAAGACATCCCCAATAAAGGAGTGGTTCTGCAGGTGGTGACCACAGACCACTTCTCAATTCCTATGCTTACTGGCTGATGTTTTGGTCACTTTTGAATGCTGGCGGTGCTTTCCCTCTAGTGGTAGCCTGAGACGGAGTCTACAACCCACACAAGTGGCTCAGGTAGTGCAGCTCATCCAGGATGGTTTTTCAATGCGAGCTGTGGCAAGAAGGTTTGCCGTGTCTGTCAGCGTAGTGTCCAGAGCATGGAGGCGCTACCAGGAGACAGGCCAGTACACCAGGAGACGTGGAGGAGGCCGTAAGAGGACAACAACCCAGCAGCAGGACCGCTACCTCCGCCTTTGTGCAAGGAGGAGCACTGCCAGAGCCCTGCAAAATGACCTCCAGCAGGCCACAAATGTGCATGCGTCTACTCAAACGGTCAGAAAGAGACTCCATGAGGGTGGTATGAGGGCCCGACATCCACAGGTGGAGGTTGTGCTTACAGCCGAACACCGTGCAGGACGTTTGGCATTTGCCAGAGAACACCAAGATTGGCAAATACGCCACTGGCACCCTGTGCTCTTCACAGATGAAAGCAGGTTCACACTGAGCACATGTGACAGTCTGGAGACGCCGTGGAGAACGTTCTGCTGCTTGCAACATCCTCCAGCATGACCGGTTTGGTGGTGGGTCAGTCTGTGGGGTGGCATTTCTTTGGGGGGCGGCACAGCCCTCCATGTGCTCGCCAGAGGTAGCCTGACTGCCATTAGGTACCGAGATGAGATCCTCAGACCCCTTGTGAGACCATATGCTGGTGCGGTTGGCCCTGGGTTCCTCCTAATGCAAGACAATGCTAGACCTCATGTGGCTGGAATGTGTCAGCAGTTCCTGCAAGAGGAAGGCATTGATGCTATGGACTGTCCCGCCCGTTCCCCAGACCTGAATCCAATTGAGCACATCTGTGACATCATGTCTCGCTCCATCCACCAACGCCACGTTGCACTACAGACTGTCCAGGAGTTGGCGGATGCTTTAGTCCAGGTCTGGGAGGAGATCCCTCAGGAGACCATCCGCCACCTCATCAGGAGCATGCCCAGGCGTTGTAGGGAGGTCATACAGGCACGTGGAGGCCACACACACTACTGAGCCTCATTGTGACTTGTTTTATGGACATTACATCAAAGTTGGATCAGCCTGTAGTGTGGTTTTCCACTTTAATTTTGAGTGTGACTCCAAATCTAGACCTCCATGGGTTGATAAATTTGATTTCCATTGATCATTTTTGTGTGATTTTGTTGTCAGCACATTCAACTATGTAAAGAAAAAAGTATTTAATAAGAATATTTCATTCATTCACATCTAGGATGTGTTATTTTAGTGTTCCCTTTATTTTTTTGAGCAGCGTATCATATGTAATTTACTATGTTTTATTCATCTGTTCATCTGCTCCACAGGTGTGGCAGTGTGGAGGTTCTCTGGAGATCCACCCCTGCTCTCACGTGGGACACGTCTTCCCAAAGAAAGCACCCTATGCCAGGCCCAAGTTCCTCCAGAACACGGTCCGTGCTGCAGAGGTGTGGATGGACACCTATAAAAAGCATTTCTACAACAGAAACCCCCCGGCCAGAAGGGTAAAGTACTGTAGTACACTTTACAATAAAATGCTATCTTAACTTAATGTAAAGTGATTAACTAACTTATTGTAATGTAATAAAGCGACAAAGTAACTTATTGTAAAGTGCATAATTCCAGCAGGTGTTAAGAAGTAGGTCATGCTCTAGTTAAAGGTGTGATGGTTAGGCTATACCAAGGAAGGAACACCTTAGACTTGGCTATATATTGTAATGGATTAACTTGGTTGGAGGTGTTGCTTCACCTGTCTAGGTGTCAGCAGTGTTGATGAGGTGCTGTCTGGGTGTGAGAGGAATCATCTGTGTGTGTGTTTTTTTGTGTGTGTTGGCTGACATCAAGGTTTCATGTTTCTTGGTTTCACCACTGAAATGAATTACATTATTAATGCCAGGGATCTTTGATCAAACAAAACATTACCTTACCAAAGGGAGATGGAGACTGGTTGCCCTTTGGAACTGGCAGGTTTGAATTCACTTGGGTGTCATTTACATATAGGCCTTTATCAAGGTGGTTTGTTTTGTTTGAAGAGAAATGTGGTCACAGTGGTTTTGGTTTAAACCACCAAAGTAGTTTTTGTCCAATCGGAAGCAAATGGGCCAAAATGGGGTGGGAGTACGAACTACCTGAATCTGTCCAATAACAATGTTTTATTGTTTCTGTTGCAGAATGTTTTGCATAATCCAGTTTTAGTGTCACAATCTGACGTGTGTTTGAATTCCCTCCCTTTGGTTTGTTCAAGGTGGGGAGTCCCACTGCTCCCATTAGTACAACCGGTATCACTCGCCACCTTGGCAAACGTTACCTCCTTAAACAATCTCAACAACACCCTATCATATGTGAAATCCTTTTCTTAAGAACACAACAGCAATTCCCCAACCAGGATTCAAACATATTCAAGATAACGCCCCAGGATGTAGCTACATACACTACATAGCCAAAAGTATGTGGACACCCCTTCAAATTAGTGGATTAGGCTATTTCAGCCACACCCGTTGCTGACAGGTGTGTAACATCGAACACACAGCCATGCAATCGCCACAGACAAACATTGGCAGTAGAATTGCCGGTACTGAAGACCAGTGACATTCAACATGACATGTGATTGGATGCAACCTTTCCAACAAGTCAGTTCTTCAAATTTCTGCCCTGCTAGAGCTATACCGGTCAACTGAAAGTGCTGTAATTGTGAAGTGGAAACATCTAGGAGCAACAACGGCTCAGCCGCGAAGTGGTAGGCCACACAAGCTTACAGAACGGACCGCCAAGCGCGTAACAATCAACTGTCTTTGGTTGCAATACTCACTACCGAGTTCCAAACGGCCTCTGGAAGCAACGTCAACACAATAACTGTTCGTCGGGAGCTTCATGAAATGGATTTCCATGGCTGAGCAGCCGCACACAAGCAATGCCAAGCGTCGGCTGGAGTGGCGTAAAGCTTGCTGCATTGGACTCTGGAGCAGTAGAAACGTTCTCCTGGAGTGAAGAATCACGCTTCACCATCTGGTAGTCTGACGGAGAAATCTGGCCTGAATTGTTAAGTTTGGTGGAGGAGGAATAATGCTCTGGGGCTGTTTTTCATGGTTCAGGCTAGGCCACTTAGTTCCAGTTAAGAGAAATATTAACGCTACACCATATTCTAGAGCATTCTGTGCTTCCAACTTTGTGACAACAGTTTGGGGAAGGCCCTTTCCTGTTTCAGCATGACAATGTCCCCGTGCACAAAGCGAGGTCCATACAGAAATGGTTTGTCAAGATCGCTGTGGAAGAGCTTGACTGGCCTGCACAGAGCCCTGACCTCAACCCCATCGAACATTGTTGGGATGAATTGGAATTTCCACCTCGAGCCAGGCCTAATCGCCCAAAATCAGTGCCCGACCTCACTAATGCTCTTGTGGCTGAATGGAAGCAAGTCCCCACAGCAAAGGCTGTTATTGCAGCAAAAGGGGGACCAGATGTTCGACGAGCAGGTGTCCACATACTTTTGACCATGTAATGTATGTGTACATGATATGGTGTGTCATATCAAACCACTCCTAGGATTGTCAACTTTGACCTGAACTACATTTAGCATTGCAGGGAGATTTAGCCTATTATTCTGCTGTAGCTTTAGAGTTGTGTGTGGAAATTGGCGCTAGCTAAATAAGTGTGTTATTTTTCCACAGGAGTCCTATGGGGACATCTCAGAGAGGGTGGTCATTCGAGAGAGACTGAAGTGTAACAGCTTTGACTGGTACCTGAACAACGTCTACCCTGACCTGCATGTACCAGAGGACCGGGAGGGCTGGCACGGGGCGGTGAGTCTCTGTTCGTCTGTGTCTCTCTCTGTCACTGTCTGTTTCTGTTAGTTTGTCTCTGTCTCTCTCGGTCTCCATGTCATAATCAAGTTTAAAAAAAATCCTAAACACCAGAGCACCACTTGAAAAAATGTAGACAGGCAGCATAATCCAGCACTTTGTTCTTTCAAATGTATATATGTGGCCTCAATAACAGTGTCTAGGTGTGGACTCAAGGTGTTGACTTCACCCCAGGCAATTGTTTCAGTCAATCAATCAAATGTATTTTATAAAGACCTTTTTACATCAGCAGTTATCACAAAGTGCTTTACAGAAACCCAAAGAGAAAGCAATGCAGAGACATGGATGGCATATCTCATGATGCTAATCCAGATCA
Source organism: Oncorhynchus mykiss (assembly GCF_013265735.2). Taxonomy (NCBI): domain Eukaryota; kingdom Metazoa; phylum Chordata; class Actinopteri; order Salmoniformes; family Salmonidae; genus Oncorhynchus; species Oncorhynchus mykiss. The sequence goes on from NC_050572.1 coordinate 17,779,676, forward strand.
TTCTCCTCATCACAGTTGCTTAGCTCTGGGATGCATTCAGAGTGCCTGGACTACAACGCTCCGGAACACAATCCCACAGGGGCGCACGTCTCCCTCTTCAGCTGCCATGGGCAGGGCGGCAACCAGGTGATATAACATTTCATGTCTGTTTATTTTGTCTCTCAACCCTCCCTGACCCACGTCTGTCTCCCTGATGGACAGACGGAGTGGTTTTTCTGAATATCAACGATATCCGGTGACCACAGGAGAATATCCACCTCATCTAGAATCTAGCTTCAAAGCGAGATACGAAGACATCTTAAACTTTGTTTTAGTATTGCCAGACAGTGTCCTAAATAATATTTTAATCCTAAATCTACAGATATCTTAAAACACTCAACTAAGATGTATAACTTTTCTAGCCAAGTTAGTTAATAGCCAAGAAGACTTGCTGGGCTGTATGGATGTATATTTTATGTCCAGTCATAAACGGGGTAGTGAGGCATTCAGGCAGAGGCCTCATCTCCACCAGCTATATCTCTCTGATTACTCATTGATGCATTGCATCAGGTGTACACCGCTTCTAAAAGCAACATGTGTGTGACTGAAAATCTGTTTCCACAACCTGCTCTGAAACAAGAAACGGGAACCTCTACCTTCTCTTTAGAGGTCCCCCCCTAGTTCCATTTAAAAGATACATGAGACCCCCAGCCACAGACAGTGGCCTAGACTGGATAAATATGTTTTTTCAAGACACGAGGGAGAACTCTTGATTTTAATAGAAATCACAGTTACCCCGTCTGAAAGATAAATAGGATGTGGGGAGAATGAAGCGAATGATCGGATCACATAAATGTTTGGTCAACAGACATTCATTTGACCTAAATCCAATCCTACATCTCTCAAAGGGAAGAGATTCTTATGGTGAAATCTCAGATAGCTGTGGAACGTTAATGTTCAGAGCTGCTGATTTGATAAGCAGAAGCACAGCGAGGAAACATTGATCCATTCCCCAGGATGACAGTGATTACTATAGTTCAGAAAGCATGCATGTAAATGCCTCTCTCTCTCTCCTTCCCCCCAGTACTTTGAGTATACGACCGATAAGGAGATCCGCTATAACTCTGTGACGGAGCTGTGTGCCGAGGTCCCCGAGGGACAGATTTACATTGGGATGACACACTGCCCCAACGACAGAACCCCTACACCCCCCACCATCATCTGGGAGTTCAGGGAGGTGAGTGATGCAGACGCAAGCATAAAGATTCATGTTAACAGAGGAATGCTCGTAAACACACACACACTCATTCACAGAAAAACAAAGCATTTCTAGTATTGAGTATGGACAACTGGGCTGATCGAATTTGAAAAGGCATGACAGTTTTTTGGGGTTTCTTTTCTACAGTTGTAAAGCGACTTTGGGTCCTTGAAAACCGCTATATAAGTCCCATGTATTATTAGTGGTCTTCATACTACATTTAGTTTTCAGTTTGCTCTAATGCCTTATACCTGGATCATTGGCAGGGTGCGCATAAGGCTAGGAGAAGCTAAGCTTCCCCTAAAGTAAATTGAATTAAATTGCCAAAATGATATACTGTAATTAGCCTACTCCAGTCTATACAGAAATAAATACAATCATTCAAAATAGGCTACTGCAACAGAAATCATGGTTTGGCCATAGAGGATCATTAGCTTAAAAAAATGAATAATAACCTGTGGATTGTTTTAAATCGCATTGCCTGCAGTCGGAAAGGCCTGCAATTTGGGCAGCACGCAGGGCATATACCAAATAGATCATTGTTTAGTTGCGACCCAGCGAAAAGTAGAGGCCCAGCCAAGCATATTGCAATGTTCAAAAATACAATTGCGAGAAAACAGTTTGGAAAGCAAGTGGCTATTGCTGTAAAGAGACAACAATAGAAAATACTCTAATCTGTCATTTTGTTCTCAACTTAATTGATTGAACGTCATAGCCTATCTTATCTGCACTAGCGGAGAGCATCGGCTGTATTGCATATTGTTATATGTTATATATATATATATACATATTGTACATATGTTATGAATATTGTTCACTCTTTATCATTGGGTCAGTGCCACATTTGTTTTTGGACAATCATTTCATATTGTATTTGTCTCCCCTTTTTTGGCCTATTATATGGATCATACAATGTGTTTTTTTTATTGATCTGTTTGTCAGTATCAGCAGAGTAGGCCACCCGGTCATTTTGATCATTTTTATACCAGAGACTCTGGGTTCGCGCCAAGGTTCTGTCGCAGCCGGCCGCGACCGGGAGGTCCGTGGGGCGATGCACAATTGGCCTAGCGTCTTCCGGGTTAGGGAGGGCTTGGCCGGTAGGGATATCCTTGTCTCATCGCGTACCAGCAACTCCTGTGGCGGGCCGGGCGCAGTGTGCGCTAACCAAGGTAGCCAGGTGCACGGTGTTTCCTCCAACACATTGGTGCGGGTTGGAGGCGTGCTGTGTTAAGAAGCAGTGCGGCTTGGTAGGGTTGTGTGTATCGGAGGACGCATGGCTTTCGACCTTCGTATCTCCCGAGCCCGTTCGGGAGTTGTAGCGATGAGACAAGATAGTAATTACTAACAATTGGATACTACTAAATTGGGGAGAAAAGGGGGTTTAAAAAAAGAAGGAAAAAAACAGATTCTGCTAATGTCTTCAGTCATATAAAGTGTCGTAAATTATAAAAGGCCATCTTTTTTTGTGAACAATGATTGAATTCTATTATTAGCCTATATTATGACTATCTAATGTAATCATCATGTTAGGAATAGTAGGCTATCTTCCATATGTCTGAAAATACGATGATGCATGGAATGGTTTATGCATGGAATGCATTTTTATCATGAAAATTAGCTTGAAACTCACACACCGCCTATGACCTGATGTCTCTTACCACTTCAGGACGGGACGCTCTACCACCCTCACTCAGGCATGTGTATCACCTCCTACCGCACAGCCGAGGGGCGCACAGACGTCCAGATGAGAATCTGCACGCCCGGGGACAAGCAACAGCACTGGAAGTTTGAGAATGGGAGGGACTAACCTCACCCTAAGTGACCTTTTGGAGGGAGGGAGAGAGAGACTCTGCACACTACTGAATACTTGACAAATGTCCTAATTTAAAGTGCCTTTGCAAACCAAATGGGTGGTAGATGGGCTCCACACCTGAGGTGACAATATTTCTCTCTGTCGGAATTCCTCTTTTACAGTTGACCTCTCACTGTGAGGGCTGAACAACAATAAGAAAGCTTGAACGTGTGGTGTCAGTTCTAAAATACTGGTTTGAAAGAGGAACAATGTCATGGGAATTCAGTGGGATAAGCATAGATGCTAACAAATACTCTTGCGTTGAACAATGTTTTTTAAATCCTATTTTTGTTGTGTGGTTTACCTGTAAAAAAACAAGTCATCTAAGGGTGTTTCTGGGGTTTGAAATGAAAAAGTAAAATGTTTACTAAACAAATATGATTCATTTAGGGGTCTAAAGGATGAGTCTTTCCTAGGTGTTGTTAATCTGGGGTTTGTTACTCCGATATAACACTTTGAGATAGCTAAATAAGTCCAAACGCTTGGTGTCATATGAGACTTTACAAGCCCCATCTTGTGTGAGTGAATGAAGTGGACTCTGACACTAGTAGGCTACATGCGTTCTACTCATCAGCTTCTGACTCTGTTTGAAGACTGTGTTCAAGGTAGGATCAGATTGGGCTGTTCAAACAAGACTTGAAACACTTAAGCATGCGCTATGTACAATTTCACCATTGCCTGAGGTTGGTGGGACATTTGACATGGTTGTTTGGTAGTCTTCACTGTGCTGTGCAAAAACATTCTTTACACAGGCTGATTTACTGTGTCTACCATGTGCCTAAAAAAACAGAACAGTTGTATTTTCTGAGGAGTTTTTTTAACGTGTTTTAATCTAAAATCTACTGTGCCTAACAAAAGCAAAAACATGTTCATTTCACTTTCATAGTAGCAATATTCTCATATGGGTGTTTGTCTGCAGCAATATTGTCTGCTCTCTTGCGTAGCCTCACCATTTCAGCTAGCACATGTCATGGCATTGCTTACTGTAGCATTCATCAATTGTTGATCTCTCAAGGGCTTGATTCTCTTAAATGCCCAGTGCAGTCAAAATTCGTTTTTTTCCTGTGTTTTGTATCATATTGTACAACTGCTGATGAAACGAACACTGTAAAAGCTAGAACATTTGATCAGTGTTGGTTCCTGATAGTTGCTGATTGAAAATAAATTTACACAGGACTTTCTAAACAGCAGGTCTTGCATGGATGGAGTTTTTTGACTGCCTGGTGACATCACCAGGTGGTAAATTAGTTAATAGATCAATAACAATGAGTTCCAAACCTCTTTCCCTTCCCCAGACTTACATCAATGCAGCCTTTGTATCAGTACTTGAAACTTCAACAGCACCAGCACTCTGCTCAATCCACTAAACCTAAACTTTTCCTAAAATAACTTTTCTGGTTCACTTGATTGGGATTCTACAACCAATGGAGATTAATAATTGTGTGTGTTGCCATTGAAGTGCTTATTGAAATCAGCTATACTGCCGAAGACTGCTCTTCCTAATGCAGTCTTTTTTTGTGGTGCTTTGCACGAGGGCCTTTTTTAAATCAAATATTTGTACTGAATGGTTGATCTTTCAAAGCTTTTATATGATTCTATGAATTCTTTTTTATTTCCTTTGTAAATGATACTTTTTGGTATAAAGGGACCTGGATGGGGCTTATTTGAACTACTGTACCGATTTAATAAGCATAAGAGACGGTGGGGATTGTTTGTACCGGCGAAGCATGAAAGGGTTCAAATGAAGTTGGAGTTTTGGAAGATTGCTGTAGATCAATTAATGCCTTTTTAACTCACTGACCAATGACTATTAAAATCAAGAATCCAAAGGTGTTGATTTTGTGTTTCTTCTTGCTTAGCACTGACACACGACTCCAAGAAATATTTACTTCACTGTTTTCACTATAGGTATTTCCAAATATACTGATTTAGCACCATCTGGTGGCCATGGAAGGAACCAACCCGAATGTCAAATGGTGAAATTGACGCTGTTTGTGGTTCAATAAATATTGGTATGTCATTTTTTTTTACCTTACAGTAAGTAATACAACAATCAGGATTTTAAACATTCTTGAGTTCATTACATGACATGGGTACACCAACGGCTTCAGTGTTCACTACAGTCAATTACTCCATTACTGTTTGTGAAATTGGCTGCGTTTACACAGGCAGCACAATTCTGATATTTTTTTCACTAATTAGTCTTGATCAATCAGATCTGAAAAAGAACAGTGGAAAAAATATCAGAATTAGGCTGCCTGTGTAATCTAGGTTTAGTGAAGTGTAAACCTAAAATTTTGCTTGCCATAAATTATGGAAATTACACTTGTAAAATGCTGTAGCATGTGCATTACTCTGGACAGCATCCTGGGGTATTGCATCATAAGCACCTTGGAAATGAAGCCAATTAGCTGTGGGTTGATGCAGTGCCTTATTTGTTGGCCGTTTGAGAATAATGCCATATGAGCTACCGTCTGAGAAAAGAGTGTATGGACAATTTAATTTGCATTTACAGTATCTTGGTTTTACATATTTTATTTTTTAATTGGTGTAGAGAGAATACCTGTTGTGCTACAACATGAGTGTTGACTCTGTCTTGTATGAAAATGTCCACTTGCATAAAATGTAGCCTAATGTATGTTTTCTCCCAGTGATAGTAAGAAAGACCGGTCAGTGTACCATGGTATATTACAACACTCCAGTTGCCTTGTTTCTTTGTTTCTTTCACAATAACGCTCTTCAATCAAACAGTAAGGCACTCAAATGACCTCACTCTGAACAGTTAACTCAATTATTAATCATTTTAATTTGCTTAAAGATGTTTGCTTCAAACTTGACATTTTTTTTACATATAGACCTGTGACAGTGCTAAGAGAAATAATGTAGGAATATTTGTCAATAATGAAAACTTTGTTGCACCCGTAAATGTTGAACGACAAGTAAATGTTAAGTTACTATTTTTACAACACAAGTGCTACTCATGCAAGAACACAGAACAGCAGTAGTCTCTTTGACATCAGTGCATGAAAACTACAGGAAACTCTTTAGACACCATCTCGATACGGAAGTACATTTTTTCGTAGCAGGTTAGGAGACTGAGGGTAATGATAGGAAAAGGATTAGAGTTAGTGAAAATGCTCTCCTAAACTGCTACAAAAATCCCTGAAAACTACAATTTTTTGTTTAACCAGGCAAGTCAGTTAAGAACAAATTCTTAATTGCAATGACGGTCTAGGAACAGTGTGTTAACTGCCTTGTTCAGAGGCAGAACGAAAGATTTTTACCTTGTCAGCTTGGATATTCGATCTAGCAACCTTTTGGGTACTGGCCCAACACTCTAACCACTAGGCTACCTGCCATGGTATAAAATACAGTCACATGATATTGTACTGTTTTAGTGGAGCGGGTCGAGAGCTTCAAGTTCCTTGGGGTCCAAATCACTAAAGACTTAAAATGGTCCACACACTCACAGTTGTGCAGAAGGCATGACAGCGCCTCTTCCCCCTCACAAGGTTGAAAAAGTTTGGCAGGGGCCCTCAAATACTCAGAAAGTTCTACAGCTGCACCATTGAGAGCATCTTGACTGGCTGCATCATTGCTTGGTATGGCAACAGCACCGCCCTCGATCGCAAACATCACTGGGGCCAAGCACCCTGCCATCCAGGACCTCTATATCAGGTGGTGTGAAAGGAAGGCCCAAGCCATAAACTGTTCTCTCTGCTTCTGCATGGCAAGTGGTACCGGTGCATTAAGTCTGATACCAACAGGCCCCTGAACAGCTTCTATCCCCAAGCCATACGATCTCTAAATAGCTAACAAAATCTGAGTTGACCCTTGTATTTATTTTTATTTTTGCATTGTTTCTACACACACACACACTGACTCTCCAACACAAAAATAACACGCACACACATTTATACTGACTCTACACACACAAACATCAAATGTTAATTTATGCTGCTGCTACTCTGTTTATCATATATCCTGATGCCTAGTCACTTTATTACTACCTCCATCACTCCAGTATCCCTACACATTGTAAATATTGTATTGGAACTGACCCTGTCTTACTTTTTCATGTTCTTATTTCTTATTTTTGTTCTACCTTATGTTGTTTTTAGTACTACATATTGATTACTTCATTGTTGGGTTTACTGTGCACATAACATTAAAACTTAAAACAAATGTTTATTTTATTTGTAGAATTATGTAAGGGGAATCGAAACGAAACTGCTGTAAGATTGTTACACTGAAAAAAAAATGTTTCTTTTGCAGTTCTGTACAACTCATGACACTTGAGAAAGATTACAGTGACTAGATCGATTGTGTGCAGCTTGATCGGAAACACAGTTGTCAGTGGAGACTGGTGGGATGAGCTATAGGAGTACGGGATCATTGTAATGGTTGGAATGGAATAAATGCAACAGTATCAAACCCATCAAACATATGGAAACCACATGTTTCGACTCTGTTCCTTTTAATTCCATTCCAGATAAGGCTCTTTGATTTTACCTGGATCATTTTCTCTGGGTGCTACTGCTAATCCATCAAAATAGCTCATCTAATCGGGCAAATCCTTCTTTAACATCACGTAGGTTAATGGAGAAGAGTTGTTTCAATAAACTTTGACCAAGTGCTGGATCCCTGGATAACGGAAAAGAGCGTTGGGAAATGTGACACTTGTTTGATTATTCAAATTCGGTCAACACAGTTGATCAACTTTAAGTAGCCTAGCGTGTTTGATATAAAAAGTTGATTCAATCAAAATAGGAGGAGGACTCTTACAATGAGCAAAGTTATCAGCCCCACATTTTCTGTGTTTTTGTTGTTGTTTTTGTTTCGTTGATCTGTGGCATATTCATTAAGACGATTGTGTTGCAAAACGTTCTCAAACGGAAGCAAAAGGAACATAAAGGGGCGGGACAAACATTAATTTGTCCAATAGAAACTATCGTTTTCGTTGCTAAACGCAATTTTTTGGACTAATATTTTACACCCCTGGTTTGGTCATGCACTTGCATTGTGCTGTTGTAGCCCACGGGGCATGAAAACTTCCCGTGAGGAAGGGAGACACGATGGCACGTTGCATGGGAAGGAATCGGTCAGAGTTGATCGTTTGCCTGTTCGGGGCTTCTATAGTGGGATATTATATTTTTAACAGGCATAATAATCCAGGTGACATAGGTGGAACAAGTTTAAGAGAAGTTCCCATTGAGCAAGATATTGAAAATGAATTGCTTAAAAAGCCTGTTTATGACAAACCGCCGTTGGATTTAAATGCCTTAGGAGAACTGGGCAGAGCTGTCAAATTGAACCTCGTTGGAGAGGAGAAGAAAAAAGAAGAGGATAGTATTAAGAAGCACCAGATTAATACCTATGTGAGTGATATGATATCTCTCCACCGCAGCCTACCTGAAAGATGGAATCCTCTGTAAGTTGACAGTGAGTTTCAGTGTGTTGTTCATGATCTTTTTCCAGCATTCGTCTTGTGATGTAAGAGTGTTATAAAGATTTTCAAAAATATGACTGACCAAGTAAGTGTTGTACAGACCTACCCTCAGGGGCAACATGCACCCCAAAAATCTGAGCGGAAAAATATGAGGGGGGCAGTCTCGAGGGAAGCTAGAATTTTCATTTATCAAACACCTGAAACAGATTTTTTTCAGCAATCTAGACATAATCATTGTCGTTAAATCTATGTGAAACATATCCAAGCATTTTGAACTGTCAGTGGTGTGCATTCATGGATACCACGGGAAGCCAGCCCCCCCCCCCACCAAAAAAACATATACAATTATTTATCTTTTGTCTTTTCATAATTTTCCTTCAATTCATAGCATTGAATGTAAGGGAAGCCAGCAAACATTTGCTCTCCCATGTTTAAAAAAAAGAATAAAATAATAGCTAATCAGCGTTGAGCTAAACTGAGTGAGCTCATCTGTGAATGGTCCTGGTGCACCAAAAAAAAGTGTTTGGATTTGGCTTCACTCCTATCGCATCGCATCGAGATAAATACATCATTGACAGAAACAACTTGAATTATTGCATCTCATTGTGTTGTTGTCCTCCCTTGGCTAGTTAGTTAGCTAACTAAAGTTAGGGATTTGGACTTGTAGTTTTACTTAGTTCTCCGTACTGGCCAATGACAATAACAGCGATTCTGATCCAAACATAAATTCATACATTGTTGTGCCCCTGGACTGAGAGGATGGAAGTTCAATATCTAGCTAGATGTAGAAGGCTAATGTTAACTAGCTAAAGTTGCCCATGAAAGGAAGTTAGGCTAGCAAGCCAGCATTTTAGCCAGATAGCCAAGGACAAAAAAATAAATAATGTACTGTATGACAGAGTCATAGACCGTTTCGTCAACATGAAAGAGGATGATGTCATTGGCGTTTCTCTACTAGTAGGGTGAGTCAACATGTTTTTTCTACCTGTTGCACGCACACGCATAAATTAGAACCATGGACAGCCACATCATATTTAGCTTACATTGATTGGACTAAATTGTTTTTTATACCTTTTAGTTGTCATTGTATTAGACTAAGTATAGGTGATTTGTTGAGATGTTGAAATGGGGCTGGAATAGTGGCGGCAGCTCCTGTTTTCTTTGTGACTTGAGGTAACTCTCCATGGTTCTAAATCAATAGTTGTTTAGTAGTCTAAAAATGTTGGAAACTTTAACTTGCTTGACCATGCTGCAGGTAATGTAACCGTTTCGGTGCTCGACGTCGCCGGATCTACTAATCACCGCCCCCGGCAACCATCATTATGCACACCTGCTCCCCATCGTTACGCACAACTGGACCTCATCATAGAATAGAATAGAATAAAACTTTATTGTCCATCCAGGATGGAAATGTTTCTTTGGCATCACCTTCCATTAAAAGGATCACAAACACATACATTCTCACATCAGACACATTTAAACCAGTCAGTCCATCATGTTGCATACACTAACAACATAGAGGACATTAATACATTCACTCACAACTGATCACTGTGCCAACTGCACTAGATAGGTCAGTACATATACTGATACAATTTACTTTGCATTTAGTAGTCCAACAGCACAAGGAACGAATGAATGTTAGAACACGTTCTGCTTGACCGTGGGCCTTCTGAAGCGCCGGCCAGAGGGAAGCCTCTTGAACTGAGGGTGGGAGGGGTCGCCAACGACAGTCAGTGCCTTCTTTTTGGTTGCCTTGTGGAACAGAATGCTCAAATGTGCCTATGGTCAACCAATTACTTTTCTGGCTGTGTTTGCTATTCTGGTCAGTTTGCTTTTGCTCCTCACACTCAGATTACCATACCAGACTGTTACATTGAACGTGAGGATGCTCTCCACCAGCTCAGATTACCATACCAGACTGTTACATTGAACGTGAGGATGCTCTCCACCAGCTCAGATTACCATACCAGACTGTCACATTGAACGTGAGGATGCTCTCTACCATCTCAGATTACCATACCAGACTGTCATATTGAACGTGAGGATGCTCTCCACCAAGCTGCAGTCCACCAAGCTGCTCTCCACCAAGCTGTTGTAGCTCCAGAACATCCTGGCTGACCCCAAACCCCTTATATTTCCTGATTAAAAATAGGCGCTGGCTTGCTTTGAAAAAAATACATTCTGTAAACTCAGCTTGTTATTTGTGTCCCTAGGTATTTTAAACACTCAACCACCTCCTCTGGTTGGTCATTCAGAGAGAGTGGTTGGGATATTGGTAAGTTCTTTCTATTGATGATCAGCTCCTTTGTCTTTTCCACATTGATGTGGAGGGCACTTGACCGGCACCATTCTTGAAAGTTGTTGTTCTGTTTTAAATAGCTGTCCCCATCTGACGTAGCATCTTTAAAAAATAGTCCTACCAGAGCCATGTCATCCGCGTACTTGAAAAGGCTCACATTGTTTCCTTGGGTCTTCATTTCATTAGTGTAGATAGAGAACAACAACGGTGAAAGGACACACCCCTGGGGCGCCCCTGTGTTCAGGGTCAGTTCATCAGAGAGGGCCCCATTCATGAAGTCCTTGATCCAACCTGCAAGGCCTCCGTTGACATTCAGGTCCAGTAGTCGTTTCAGGAGTGTGTGTATTTGCATTGTCTTTAAAGCTGAACTAAAATAAGTAAATAAAATGTGTGCATATGATTTTGCATGTTGAAGGTGACTTGCCACCATTTTCCCCAAGGTCAGGGTGGCATCTTCAGTCCCCCTCTATGCCTTAGAGGCAAACTGTAATGGGTCCAGTTGATCTGCTATGGACAGGGTAAGGTGCTTACTAACAACCCTTTCCATGTATTTGGTCAAAAGGGACGTGAGAGCCTCAGGTTAAAAGTAATTTGGTGATTTGGCCCCTGACTTCTTAGGCACCGGTACAATGGTCGACACCTTCCAGGAGTTTGGCACTGTTCATGTGCTCAGCAGGAGTTGAAACAGTTGTGTGAAAACTCCCTTCAGTTGGTCGGCGCAGACCTTCAGTACTTTAACCCGTAGTCCTCCTGGGCCCGGTGCTTTGTGTGGCTTAATATTTGACAAGCAAGAGGCCCCCTCGTTCTTTGTTATCTGGACAGGAGAGGATTTGGGGATGCCGTCACATATTTGTTTACATTCGTTATATTTGTTTACACTTGTTTTGGATTGCTTGTACAGAACCTCTGCTCCACTTTATCCTTGAAGTCTGGAACCAGCAAAACTCTTCCTAGAGCTGGTCACCCGGCCAAACTCAGCAATTGGGGGAGAAGGGACTTAGTCAGGGAGGTGACCAAGAACCCGATGGTCACTGACAGAGATCCACAGTTCTTCTGTGGAGATGGGAGAACCTTCCAGAAGGACAACGACCTCTGCAGCACTCCACCAATCAGGCCTTTATGGTAGAGTGGCCAGACTGAAGCCACTCCTCAGTAAAAGGCATATGACAGCCCGCTTGGAGTTGCCAAAAGGCACCTAAAGACTCTCAGACCATGAGAACCAAGATTCTCTGGTCTGATGAATCCAAGATTCTTAAACTCTTTGGCTGAATGCCAAGTGTCACGTCTGGAGGAAACCTGGCACCATCCCTACGGTGAAGCAGGGTGGTGGCAACATCATGCTGTGGGGATATTTTTCAGTGGCAGGGACTGGGAGACTAGTCAGGATCGAGGGAGAGATGAATGGAGCAAAGTACAGAGAGAACCTTAATGAAAACCTGCTCCAGAGCGCTCAGAACCTCAGACTGGAGCGAAGGTTCACCTTCCAATAGGACAACGACCCTAAGCACACTGTCAAGACAATGCAGGAGTGGCTTCGGGACAAGTTTGAGTGGCCCATCCAGAGCCCAATCAAACATCTCTGCGGAGACCCGGAAATAGCTGTGCAGCGACGCTCCTCATCCAACCTGAGCTTAAGAGTATTTGCAGAGAAGAATGGGAGAAACTCCCCAAATCCAGGTGTTTTAAAAATGTATTTTACCTTTATTTAACTAGGCTGACATCTCCTGAGGGGAAAGGTGTTGTTGTGACCTTTTCATGACTGTCTTGGAGTGTTTGGACCATGATAGTTTGTTGGTGATGTGGATACCAAGGAACTTGAATCCCTCGACCTGCTCCACTACAGCCTCATCGATGTGAATGGGGGCCTGTTCAGCCCTCCAAATTCTTATTTTCAATAACGGCCTAGGAACAGTGGGTTAACTGCCTGTTCAGGGGCAGAACAACAGATTTGTACCTTGTCAGCTCAGGGTTACTAGTCCAACTCTCTAACCACTAGGCTACCATGCCGCCCCGCCAAGCTTGTAGCGTCATACCCAAGAAGACTCAAGGCTGTAATCGCTGCCTAAGGTGCTTTAACAAAGTACTGAGTAAATGGTCTGAATAATTATGTAAATGTGATATTTCAGTTTAAAGAAATTTTGGTCTTTTGACCAATAAGATCAGCTCTGAAAACAATCTGATGTGAAAAGATCAGAATTGAGTTGTCTGTCTAATTTCAGCTTTAAACACTTTGAATACTGGCCCAGATATATTATCTTTGGTACCAGCCCTGTTTGTGCTCTAATTCCACTCCTTGTCATGCCAATGACAATCAAATGAAATTGTATTTGTCACATGCGCCGAATACAACAGGTGTAGACCTTACTGTGAAATGCTTACTTACGAGCCCTTAACCAACAATGCAGTTCAAGAAAGAGTTAAGAGAATATTTACTAAATAAACTAAAGTTAAAAAATTGATAAAAAGTAACACAATAAAATAACAATAACGAGGCTGTATACAGGGAGTACCGGTACAGAGTCAATGTGCAGGGGTACAGGTTAGTCTAGGTAATATGTACATCTAGGTAGGGGTAAAGTGACTATGCATAGATAATAAACAGCGAGACGCAGCAGTGTAAAAACAAAGGGGGGAGGTGTCAATGTAAATAGTCCGGGTGGCCATTTGATTAATTAATTGTTCAGCAGTCTTATGGCTTGGGGGTAGAAGCTGTTAAGGAGCCTTTTGGACCTAGACTTGGCACTCCAGTACCGCTTGCCGTGCGGTAGCAGAGAGAACAGTCTATGACTAGGGTGACTGGAGTCTTTGACAATTCTTTGGGCCTTACTCTGACACTGTCTGGTATAGAGGTCCTGCATGGCAGGAAGCTTGGCCCCAGTGTTGTACTGAGCCGTACGCACTAACCTCTATAGCGCCTTACGGTCGGATGACTAGCAGTTGCCGCAGTTGCCATACCAGGCGGTGATGCAACCGGTCAGTATGCCCTCAGGGGTTCAGCTGTATAACGTTTTGAGGATCTGGGGACCCATGCCAAATCTTTTCAGTCTCCTGACGGGAAAAGCTGTTGTGTGACCTCTTCGTGACTGTCTTATAGTGTTTGGACCATGATAGTTTGTTGGTGATGTGGATACCAAGGAACTTGAATCTTTTGACCTGCTCCACTACAGCCTCGTCGATGTGAATGGGGGCCTGTTCGGCCCTCTTTTTCTTGTAGTCCACGATCAGCTCCTTTGTTTTGCTCACGTCAAGGGAAAGGTTGTTGTCCTGGCACCACACTGCCAGGTCTCTGACCTTTTCCCTATAGGCTGTCTCATCGTTGTCGGTGATCAAGCCTACCACTTTTGTGTCGTCAGCAAACTTAATGATGGTGTTGGAGTTGTGCTTGGCCACGCAGTCATGGGTGAACAGGGTAAACTGGAGGGACTAAGCACGCACCCCTGAGGGAACCCCATGTTGAGGATCAGTGTGGCAGATGTGTTGTTGCCTACCCTTACTGCCTGGGGTGGCCCGTCAGGAAGTCTAGGATCCAGTTGCAGGGGGAGGTGTTTAGTCCCAGGGTCCTAAGCGTAGTGATGAGCTTTGTTGGCACTATGGTGTTGAACACTGAGCTGTAGTCAATGAACAGCATTCTCACATAGGTGTTCCTTTTGTCCAGGTGGGAAAGGGCAGTGTGGAGTGCGAGTGAGATTGGGTTTCTAGCATAATGGTGTTGATGTGAGCCATGACCAGCCTTTCAAAGCACTTCATGGCTACCGATGTGAGGGCTACGGGGCGGTAGTTATTTAGGCAGGTTACTCACTTTCTTGGGTGCAGGGACTATGGTGGTATGCTTGAAACATGTAGGTATTTCAGACTTGGTCAGGGAGAGGTTGAAGACTCTTCCCAGTTGGTCCGCGCATGCTATGAGTACATGTCCTGGTAATCTGTAATCTATAGGATTCAATTTTAGTCCTGTATTGAAGCTTTACCTGTTTGATGGTTCGTCTGAGGTCATAGCGGGATTTCTTGTAAGTGTCCGGATAAGTGTCCGACCCCTTGAAAGCGGCAGCTCTAGCCTTTAGCTCGGTGCGGATGTTGCCTGTAATCCATGGCTTCTGGTTGAGATATGTACATACGATCACTGTGGGACGACGTCATCGATGAAACTTATTGATGAAGCCGGTGACTGAGGTGGTATACTCCTCAATGCCATTGGAACATATTCTAGTCTGTGCTAGCAAAATAGTCCTGTAGCGTAGCATCTGCGTCTTCTGACCACTTCCGTATTGAGCGAGTCACTGGTACTTCCTGCTTTAGTCGTTTTTTTCCACTTGTAAGCAGGAATCAGGAGGATAGAATTATGGTCAGATTTGTTAAATGGAGGGCGAGGGAGAGCTTTGTATGTGTCTTTGTGTGTGGAGTAAAGGTGGTCTAGAGTTTTTTCCTTTTGGTTGCACACGTGGCATGCTGGTAGAAATGAGGTAAAACGGATTTAAGTTTGCCTGTATTAAAGTCCCCGGCCACTAGGTGCGAACTTCTGGATGTTTGCTTATGGCCTCATACAACTTGTTGAGTGCGGTCTTAGTGCCAGCATTGGTTTGTGATGGTAAATAGACGGCTACGAAAAATATAAATGAAAACCCTCTTTGTAGATAGTGTGGTCTACAGCTTATCATGAGGTGCGAGCAATACCTCGAGACTTCCTTACTATTAGACTCCGTGCACCAGCTGTTATTGACAAAGAAACACACCCCACGCCTCATCTTACCAGACGTAGCTGTTCTGTCCGGCCGATTAACGGAAAACCCAGCCAACTGTACATCATCCATGTCGTCGTTCAGCCGCAATTCGGTGAAACATAAGATATTACAGTTTTTAATGCCCCGTTGGTAGGATATTCTCGAACGAAGATCATCCAGTTTATTTTCCAGTGATTACAAGTTGGCCAGTAGAATAGAGGTGGGAGGTGGGTTACTACCGTAGCACAGTTGGTTGGGAGCCCATAAAACGGCAGCCATCCCCTCCAGCGCCATTCTCAAACATTGAGTGCCAATGAGTGGCATGATGGCACAAACGGGTCTGGGATCAGGCTACAGATCTATAACAAGTGATATGTTTCTCTCTTCTCCAGTTGTAAGGACCTGAAGTATGACTACAGGAGGTTGCCATCTACCTCAGTGGTGATTGCCTTCTACAACGAGGCGTGGTCCACGCTGCTACGCACTGTCCACAGTGTCCTGGAGACATCACCTAACTTACTGCTACGAGAGGTGGTGCTGGTGGACGACTATAGTGACAGAGGTACAATCATAGACATACATGGCCTGCATGTGCTGATCTAGGATCAGGTCCCCCCTGTCCATGCAATTTGTGCTAATTGTGATTTAAAAGCCAAAATCCTAGATCAGCACTCCTACTCTGAGACCCTGATGGACAGACAGGCTTGGCTAGAGTAGACATGATATGCCATTCTGCCTGCCAAAACAAATGAGAGACAATATCTGATGAATATGACATTCAATATGTTAAGGTCACAGGTGTAGTGCACAGTTTTTGCTCTGTACTGAAAGTGCTCTTTCTTGAAAATTTGACTTCTGACATTTTTGTAGACTAATGAACAAAATACAAAATACCGTTTTTGAGTGAACTATCCCATTGAATACATTTAAATCATTTTGAATGCCAGTTGGTAAACATGCAGCCTTGCCCATCGGTCACTATTTAACCCTCTCATGACGAAGTATTGGCCAAGTGAGTCACTGGAAATATTTTATAAGATTTCTGTCAAGCAGTTGGTTGTATTATTTAATTAATGACCAATTAACCACAAAGTTCAGGCACACCTATTAGCTGAACCACGCTGTGGTAACATAACACATACCTACATTTCTTTGTCAGTCGAGGAAATGTACAATCTTGCTTTCCATCAATCATGAAATGTAAACAGCCCTTTTTGTTCCACCGCAGCTCATTTGAAGGAGCCGTTGGAAAACTACATCTCCAGCTTGAAGAAGGTGCGTCTGATCCGGGCCAGGAAGAGGGAGGGCCTGGTACGGGCCAGGCTCCTGGGGGCCTCCATTGCCACGGGTGACGTGCTGACCTTCCTGGACTGCCACTGTGAATGTCACGAGGGCTGGCTGGAGCCCCTGCTCCACAGGTGAGAAACCCCATAGCAGGCTAGGTGAAGACTGCTCTTCTTCAGTCTAATTGTGGGACTGTAGTACAGTAGTGCCTCCCTCCATTCATTCTACCTTGCAGTTGTACGTATCATGCTGCTGTGGATATGTATAGCTACATGAACTATTTTCCCCACCGATCCTCTTTTTCACCAATCCCAAACCTGTAATCCTACCTACTTAAATAAAGGTTAAATATTTCTTGTTATACTGCAACCCCCTGCCGCCTGCCGCCAAGCCTGTTGTAACCCTGTTATAACCCTGTTATACTGCAACCCCCTGCTGCCTGCAGCCAAGCCTGTTATAACCCTGTTATAACTCTGTTATACTGCAACCCCCTGCAACCTGCCGCCAACCCTGTTATAACCCTGTTATACTGCAACCCCTTGCTACCTGTCGCCAAGCCTGTTATAACCCTGTTATAACCCTGTTATACTGCAACCCCCTGCTACTTGTCGCCAACCCTGTTATAACCCTGTTATACTGCAACCCCCTGCTACCTGCCGCCAACCCTGTTATAAACCTGTTATAACCCTGTTATAGGGTGACCCCCTGCTACCTGTCGCCAACCCTGTTATAACCCTGTTATACTGCAACCCCCTGCTACCTGTCGCCCAACCCTGTTATAATCCTGTTATAACCCTGTTATAACCCTGTTATAGGGTGACCCCCTGCTACCTGCCGCCAACCCTGTTATAACCCTGTTATAGGGTGAACCCCTGCTACCTGCTGCCCAACCCTGCTATTATCCTGTTATAACCCTGTTATAGGGTGAACCCCTGCTACCTGCCGCCAACCCTGTTATAACCCTGTTATAGGGTGAACCCCTGCTACTTGCTGCCCAACCCTGTTACTATCCTGTTATAACCCTGTTATACTGCAACCCCCTGCTGCCTGCCACCAACCCTGTTAAAACCCTGTTATAACCCTGTTATAGGGTGAACCCCTGCTACCTAACCCTGTTATTATCCTGTTATAACCCTGTTATACTGCAACCCCCTGCTGCCTGCCACCAACCCTGTTATAACCCTGTTATAACCATGTTATACTGCAACCCCTTGCTACCTGCAGCCAACCCTGTTATAACCCTGTTATACTGCAACCCCTTGCTACCTGCAGCCAACCCTGTTATAACCCTGTTATAATGCAACCCCTTGCTACCTGCAGCCAACCCTGTTATAACCCTGTTATACTGCAACACCTTGTTACCTGTAGCCAACCCTGTTATAACCCTGTTGCACTGCAACCCCCTGCTACCTGCCGACAACCCTGTTATAAACCTGTTATAACCCTGTTATAGGGTGACCCCCTGCTACCTGTCGCCAACCCTGTTATAAAACTGTTATAACCCTGTTATACTGCAACCCCCTGCTACCTGTCGCCCAACCCTGTTATAACACTGTTATACTGCAACCTCCTGCTGCCTGCCACCAACCCTGTTATAACCCTGTTATGACCCTGTTATACTGCAACCCCTTGCTACCTGCAGCCAACCCTGTTATAACCCTGTTATAACCCTGTTGTACTGCAACCCCTTGCTACCTGCAGCCAACCCTGTTATAACCCTGTTATACTGCAACCCCTTGCTACCTGCAGCCAACCCTGTTATAACCCTGTTATACTGCAACACCTTGTTACCTGTAGCCAACCCTGTTATAACCCTGTTATACTGCAACCCCCTGCTACCTGCCGCCAACCCTGTTATAAACCTGTTATAACCCTGTTATAGGGTGACCCCCTGCTTCCTGTCGCCAACCCTGTTATAAACCTGTTATAACCCTGTTATACTGCAACCCCCTGCTACCTGTCGCCAACCCTGTTATAACACTGTTATACTGCAACCCCTTGTTACCTGCAGCCAACTCTGTTATAATCCTGTTATAACCCTGTTATAGGGTGACCCCCTGCTTCCTGTCGCCAACCCTGTTATAAACCTGTTATAACCCTGTTATACTGCAACCCCCTGCTACCCGTCGCCAACCCTGTTTTAACCCTGTTAAACTGCAACCCCCTGCTACCTGTCGCCCAACCCTGTTATAACACTGTTATACTGCAACCCCTTGCTACCTGTCGCCAACCTTGTTATAACCCTGTTATAGGGTGAACCCCTGCTACCTGCTGCCCAACCCTGTTATTATCCTGTTATAACCCTGTTATAGGGTGAACCCCTGCTACCTGCCGTCAACCCTGTTATAACCCTGTTATAACCCTGTTATAGGGTGAACCCCTGCTACCTGCTGCCCAACCCTGTTATAACCCTGTTGTAACCCTGTTTTAGGGTGAACCCCTGCTACCTGCTGCCCAACCCTGTTATTATCCTGTTAAAACCCTGTTATACTGCAACCCCCTGCTGCCTGCCACCAACCCTGTTATAACCCTGTTTAACTGTAACCCCTTGCTACCTGCAGCCAACCCTGTTATAACCCTGTTATAACCCTGTTATACTGCAACCCCTTGCTACGTGCAGCCAACCCTGTTATAACCCTGTTATACTGCAACCCCTTGCTACCTGCAGCCAACCCTGTTATAACCCTGTTATACTGCAACCCCTTGCTACCTGCAGCCAACCCTGTTATAACCCTGTTATACTGCAACCCCTTGCTACCTGCAGCCAACCCTGTTATAACCCTGTTATACTGCAACCCCTTGCTACCTGCAGCCAACCCTGTTATAACCCTGTTATAACCCTGGTATACTGCAACCCCTTGCTGCCTGCAGCCAACCCTGTTATAACCCTGTTATAACCCTGTTACACTGCAACCTCCCGTGTTTACTTCTGCATTCTTCTCCTTTTCCTCCCAGGATAAAGGAGAAGCCATCGGCTGTGGTCTGTCCCGTCATCGATGTCATTGACTGGAACACTTTTCAGTATCTAGGCAACTCTAGGGAACCCCATATCGGAGGATTTGATTGGCGGCTGGTCTTCACCTGGCACCTGGTGCCAGAGTACGAGCAGAAGCACAGACGCTCTGCCATCGATGTCATCAGGTCTGTGGTACCCTAAAATCCCCAGTGTATCGGAGTGGAAAATGGTCCAATCCTAAATGAACTATCAAGATGTACTTTAAAATGACATGCATATTATTAGAGATCAACAATTGTTATAAACACCATATACTGTATAATTGATGATAATTATGCAACAAGTTTTCAAGATCTGCTCTGTAAGCTGTGTGTGTTTTGGTCTCAGGTCTCCTACTATGGCTGGAGGGCTGTTTGCTGTCAGTAAGAACTATTTCCATTACCTGGGCACGTATGACACAGGCATGGAGGTGTGGGGAGGAGAGAACCTAGAGTTCTCATTCAGGGTGAGTGTGAGTGAGAGAGAGAGAGAGTTTGTGAGCATAGTGTCTGAGCAACAAAGTGTGTGTGTGTGTGTGTGTGTGTGTGTAAGTAAGTGAGTGAGTGAGTAGGTAAGAGTGTGTGTGAGCGACAGTGTGTGTGAGATAGTGTGTGTGGACTTTGTGTGTGTAAGAAAATTGTGATCTGTGTGTACTTTGTGTGATACGTGTGTGTTTGCAGGACTCTATGCTGTTTATCCATGGCTTCTTTCTGACATTGCTGTCATAAGTTAAAAACTCACAGGAATCCTGTAACGGATGGTCACCATATCATTGTGAAATATGTGTGGTGATTCACTATACACTGAGTTTTACAAAACATTAAGAACACCTTCCTAATATTGAGTTGCACAGGGATGCTGGCCCATGTTGACTTCAATGCTTCCCAAAGTTGTGTCAAGTTGGCTGGATGTCCTCTGGGTGGTGGACCATACACACAGGAAACTGTTGAGTGGAAAAAAACATACACACAATCCATATCTCAATTGTCTCAAGACTTAAAAATCCTTCTTTAACCTGTTTCCTCCCTTTCATCCACACTGATTGAAGTGGATTTAACAAGTGACATCAATCAGGGATCATAGCTTTCACCTGGATTCACCTAATCAAAATCACGTTAAAGAACTCGGGACCAACATTTCTCACAGTCAATAAAGTTGCACATTTTGAAGAATTTAAACCAGCATAGAGCTCATGTTTTTCTTGATTATGTTACTTCCTGTGGGATAGAAAACAAAACCGCCACAACCGAACTCCATCCCATTTTAAAAAGACACACAAGGCTGTTCATTGTGCTGCCTGATTGAATCATGGTGTGTAGCTAATAATGTTCTCATGTTGCTCCTGCTGTTGTTGTTATTTAGATCTGGCAGTGTGGGGGCAGCCTGGAGATCCACCCCTGCTCCCACGTGGGCCACATCTTCCCCAAGAAGGCCCCCTACTCGCGGAGCAAGGCCCTGGCCAACAGCGTGCGTGCTGCCGAGGTCTGGATGGACGAGTACAAGGAGTTGTACTACCACCGTAACCCCCACGCTCGCCTGGTAGGCCAGCCCTGAACAGGGAATAGAAAAATGTGTGACTGCAGAGTTTGAAAGTTTATGGTGCTGAGATTGTTGGTTAGGATCTGTAGGGGAGGTAGTAATATTTTGCACGCATGCGCAGCTTTAAAAGTATTGATCAAATGCACTCATGCCTTTCCCTGACTGTAGACTAGAAGCCTATCAGAATGATTGATTAATCACATCTTTTCACCTCTGAGGACACACACCGCTCCCCGCGGGCTGCTCTGTAAATGCTCTCCTGATTGAGTGTCACTTGTGATGCATAAGGACGTAGGGGACACCCGAGGGGACACTCCGTAAGGTGTGAGATTACCATCGAGAGGCACAGCTCAGTGAGTCAGAGACGCTCCGTCCCGGGAAAACCCAAGTGCCAGGTTACCAACAGGTTCAAATAAAAGAACATGTTTACATATAGCTCAATCAAGCCCAGCTGAGGTGTCACAATGAAACCAACAAAATAGTTGCAAAAGTGCAAAGGCTGCCCATCTGGCACTTGAAGGAGGCTAAAGCAAACGCTAAAAGTGTTTGAACCGAGGCCTGCCAGGGGACCAGGCTGCCAGTGTGTGTCATTAAAGGGAATGGCCTTCTGGACTGAACACAGATCAGATGCCACTCATCTCTCTGAGAGGAGGTGGATGTGCCAACTGCCAAGTGAGAAGTGCCAGGCAGAACACTATCCGCTCCACAAACACCCATTCTCTCTCTCTCTCTCTCTCTCTCTCTCACTCAGTCTCTTGTTTCCTCTGTCTTTTTCTGACGACCCACTATCGCTTTGTCTTTCTCTTCCTCTGCCACATCTCTCTTTCTCTAGCTCTTTCGCTCTCTCTTTCTTTCTCTCTCCTCTCTCTTTCTCTAGCTCTTTCTTTCTCTTTCTTTCTCTCTCCTCTTGTTCTCTTTCACTGTCTCTCTCTCCAATATTCTTATCTCCCTCTCTCTCTGCTCTGTTTGTTGGAGGTTTACTAACAGAAGTCAAATGTAATAGAACATCTTCTGCCTGTTATTCAGAAGGGGAATATGCCATTCTGCTCTTTTCAGTAGTACACAATATGAGAGACAATTGCTCTCAAGAATCTAGTGACTCGTGTTGATAAAGCTTTTGTCAAGCAATGTGATGTTTTCTAATATCTCTCAGTATGTACTTGTTATTTCCTGTTCAACTTTTAATTCACACCAGTTGAAACCTGCCTATCACTACTTGTAGCAGAAGTGAGTAGGATTGCAAAATGTCCCTACTTTACCAAAATTCCTTGGTTTTCCAGACATTCAGGTTGTAGTGTTCCCAGATTTCCTGCTTAACTGCTTGACTGATCACTTCCTTCTCTTGGGTCTAAATAAATTGATGAGCAACCAATTAGAGCTGTGTTCAGGCGTGCCGCTCGCATCCATCATCCTGAGGCATTGCTCACTCCCCTCCAACAGGGGCTTGACTCCAAACAGATGTTCCTCTGTGGACCATAGCTCACACCTAACAACCCCTCTGGAGTGGTAAAACACAGTAAACCACCACGCAGAAATTAAGAAATGCTGATGATGATATTAGAATGCTGTGGATGGTGCTGTGGATTGTAAAGTTTATTTGTGTTAACTGCTCTAGGGTAGGGGGCAGCATTCGGAACTTTGTATGAAAAGCATGCCCAAATTAAACGGCCTGCTACTCGGGCCCAGAAGATATGATATGCATATAACTGGTGGATTTGGATAGAAAACAATCTCAAGTTTCCAAAACTGTTAAAATAGTGAATGTGAGTATAACAGAACTGATTTGGCAGGCGAAAATCTGAGAAAGATCCATTCAGGAAGTAGTTTTGTAGTTTTCTATTCTATGCCATTCAGTATCCATTGACTTAGGACTCAAATTGCAGTTCCTATGCCTTCCACTAGATGTCAACAGTCTTTAGAAATTGTTTCAGGCTTGTATTCTGATAAATGAGGGAGTAAGACCAGTCTGAATGAGTGGACCCTATCGTGTCACAGAGCTTTTTCATGCACAATCCCAAGAGAGTGCCTTTCTTGTTTACCTTTTTATATTGACAACGTTATTGTCCGGTTGAAATATTATAGATCATTTAGGCTAAAAACAACCTGAGGATTGAATATAAACATCGTTTGACATGTTTCTATGAACTTTACGGATACAATTTGGATTTTTTTGTCTGCCTGTTTTGACTGCGTTTGAGCCTGTGGATTACTGAAGAAAACATGCAAACAAAACAGAGGTTTTTGGATATAAAGAGACCTTATCGAACAAAAGGAACATTTATTGAGTAAATGAATGTCTTCTGAGTGCAAACATATGAAGATCATCAAAGGTAAAGGATTAATTTTTATCTCTATTTCTGACTTGTGTAAATCTTCTACTTGTCTGGTTACTGTTTGTAATGATTTGTCTGCTGGGCTATGTTCTCAAATAATCGTAAGGTATGCTTTCGCCGTAAAGCTTTTTTTAAATCTGACACCGTGGTTGGATTCACAAGAAGTTAATCTTTAAACCTATGTAAATATGTTTTGTTTTCTGAAGTTTTATAATGACTATTTCTGTATTTGAATGTGGCGCTCTGTAATCTCACTGGATGTTGGCCAGGTGGGACGCCAGCGTCCCACATACCCTAGAGAGGTTGCTTAAAGGGATCAATCACACACAAAAGTTTAACATTTAGCATTTTGTTTATTAGTCCACTGTTAATACAATCCCCCAAAATGTTGCATGTCAAGTTTTCAAGATACAGAGCAGTAGAGAGCACACCCTGTGATGATTATGCATGTTTTGAGTGAACTCTCCTTCAATAGTGACCAGGATGCAGTGGTACACAGCCAGGTGGAAGTGATTATGTGTGATTTGGGGTTGTGTGCAACAGAAGAGGAGTGTGATGCAAAAGTCTGTTTTTGTAATGTGTCAATGTACTGTATGTGATGGGTTTGTGGTGTGTGTGAGAGAGAGAGATGTAAACATTTTGAAAAACCATATATGGTGCTGTTGTCTGTCATTGCACACAATATACCCAGAGACTCAAACAGACAGGAAGTTGGTTTCACATTTTATTTCTGAACTCATATCAGCATTGGCTCAAAATAAATACCCTTTTATGATGCACAATCCTTCTAATAAAATGTTTACATTTCAGGTAAAGAATAAGTTCTGTCTTAGCCTGAAATCCAGAAGCTGTTTTTCTAACATTCTACTCTGTGTCATGTTTAGCATGGCAAGGAGTGGAGTGATAACTGGTACCCAGGCTAGTCCTGTCTATGCTTATAGAAGACTCTAGTCCATAGATTGGAAAGAAATGTGGAACTAAAGTTTCTTGTGCCGTTGTTGTTGTCAGGAGGCCTTTGGGGATGTGACAGACAGGAGGAAGCTCAGGACCCAGTTAGGATGTAAGGACTTCAAGTGGTACCTGGAGAACATCTATCCTGATATCCACGTTCCTGAGGACAGGCCTGGGACGTTTGGAATGGTGAGGAGAATGCTGCCATTTTGACTCCAGGGACAAATTCATTTGGCAAACGGAAACAGACCGACACTATCTGAACTTGTCCTGTAAGAAAAGCTTGTTATCGTTTACCTATACTACGGTGTGCCTTAATGAACCTCACATTGGCACCACATGAACCTTTTTTATTAAAGGGATAGTGCACTCAAACGTCAGTTATCATAGACAATGTTGAACTTTTTCTTGACTCCCGGTACTCATATCTGTACTATACCAATGGCATCTGCATGTTGTTTCCCTCTAGCTGAAGAACAGAGGCATGTCCAGCTACTGCTTTGACTACAATCCTCCTGACGACCATAACCTGGTGGGCCACCGAATCATCCTCTACCCCTGTCATGGCATGGGACAAAACCAGGTAGCTATAGCTCCATCTTTACTCTCTATGTCCTTCATTTAAAACCAGGTAGCTATAGCTCCATCTTTACTCTCCATGTCCTCATTTAAAACCAGGTAGCTATAGCTCCATCTTTACTCTCCATGTCCTCATTTAAAACCAGGTAGCTATAGCTCCATCTTTACTCTCCATGTCCTCATTTAAAACCAGGTAGCTATAGCTCCATCTTTACTCTCCATGTCCTCATTTAAAACCAGGTAGCTATAGCTCCATCTTTACTCTCCATGTCCTCATTTAAAACCAGGTAGCTATAGCTCCATCTTTACTCTCCATGTCCTCATTTAAAACCAGGTAGCTATAGCTCCATCTTTACTCTCCATGTCCTTCATTTAAAACCAGGTACAGTTGAAGTCGGAAGTTCACATACACAGCCAAATACATTTAAACTCAGTTTTTCACAATTCCTGACATTTAATCCAAGTAAAAATTCCCTGTTTTAGGTCAGTTAGGATCACCACTTTATTTTAAGAATGTGAAATGGGCCTCCCGGGTGGCGCAGTGGTTAAGGGCGCTGTACTGCAGAGTCCCTGGGTTCGCGCCCAGGCTCTGTCGTAACCGTCCGCGACTGTGGGGCGACGCACAATTGGCCTAGCGTCGTCCGGGTTAGGGAGGGATTGGTCGGTAGGGATCTCCTTGTCCTGTGGCGGGCCGGGCGCAGTGCGCGCTAGCCAAGGTTGCCAGGTGTAGCCTCCGACACATTGGTGCGGCTGGCTTCCGGGTTGGATGCGCGCTGTGTTAAGAAGCAGTACGGCTGGTTGGGTTGGACGCATGACATTCAGCCTTCGTCTCTCCCGAGCCCGTACGGGAGTTGTAGCATTGAGACAAGATAGTAGCTACTACAGCAATTGGATACCCCGAAAATTGGGGAGAAAAAAGGGGTACACATTTTTTTTTTTTTTTATAATTTAAAAAAGAATGTGAAATGTCAGAATAACAGTCAAGTGATTTTTTTCAGCTTTAATTTCTATCATCACATTCTCAGTGGGTCAGAAGTTTACATACACTCAATTAGTATTTGGTAGTATTGCCTTTAAATTGTTTAACGTTTCAGGTAGCCTTCCACAAGCTTCCCACAAGTTGGGTGAATTTTGGCCCATTCCTCCTGACAGAGCTGGTGTAACTGAGCCAGGTTTGTAGGCCCCCTTGCTAGCACACACTTTTTCAGTTCTGCCCACAAATTTTCTATAGGATTGAGGTCAGGGCTTTGTGATGGCGACTCCAATACCTTGACTTTGTTGTCCATAAGCCATTTTGCCACAACTTTGGAAGTATGCTTGGGGTCAGTGTCCATTTGAAAAACCAATTTGCGACCAAGCTTTAACTTTCTGAATGATGTCTATAGATGTTGCGTCAATATATCCACATAATTTTCCATCCTCATGATGCCATCTATTTTGTGAAGTGCACCAGTCCCTCCTGCAGCAAAGCACCCCCACAACATGATGCTGCCACCCCCGTGCTTCACGGTTAGGATGGTGTTCTTCAGATTGCAGGCCTCCCCCTTTTTCCTCCAAACATAACAATGGTCATTATGGCCAAACAGTTCTATTTTTGTTGCATCAGACCAGAGGACATTTCTCCAAAAATTATGATCTTTGTCCCCATGTGCAGTTGCAAACCGTAGTCTGGCTTTTTTATGGCAGTTTTGGAGCAGTGGCTTCTTCCTTGCTGAGCGGCCTTTCAGGTTATGTAATATAGGACTCATTTTACAGTGGATATAGATACTTTTGTACCTGTTCCCTCCAGCACAAGGTCCTTTGCTGTTTTTCTGGGATTGATTTGCACCTTTCGCACCAAAGTACATTCATCTCTGAGACAGAACGCGTCTCCTTCCTGAGCGGTATGACGGCTGTGTGGTCCCATGGTGTGTATAATTGCATTTGGAAATTGCTCCCAAGGATGAACCTTGGCTGATTTCTTTTGATTTTCCCATGATGTCAAGCGAAGAGGCACTGGGTTTGAAGGTAGGCCTTGAAATACATCCACAGGTACACCTCCAATTGACTCAAATTATGTCACTTAGCCTATCAGAAGCTTCTAAAGCCATGACATCATTTTCTGGAATTTTCCAAGCTGTTTGTAAACTTTGTAAACTTAGCTATAACTTAGCAACTGTAGCTATAACTCCATGTTTACTCTCCTTGTCCTTCATTTAAAACCAGGTAGTTATAACTCCATCTTTACTCTCCATGTCCAACATTAAGTAGTGGTCCATACACTGGTGTGCTAGCTTACAGCTGGCATGGTAAACAATGCTCACAGGGCTTTCATGGCCAATAGCCTTTTCATGGCTTAGTGGTTATTTGGCTTTTGACTGGGCCTGGCAGACAGCATGTGGATAGTGGAAAGAGTGTTTGTCTCATGGCTTCAGATGATAATTTACATTGACAAGTATAAAATTGCTTTGTGAATTTGGACTGAAAGGATAGTGATGAAAGCAGTTACCATCACGCTCAACCTTAAACTTAAATAGTCTTTGTTTGGTATGTCGAACCAAAACATCATTTTTGCGCCCAAAGGATAAAGAGAGTATTGTACAAAAGTGATATCCAGTGTGGGCTACATTGAGCCCCTTACAAGTTGGCATTGTTATTTCAGCACCCCTCTGTGTATCCACTGGGGTGCCTTACTTTGTACTGGCAACTGAAATGGACACAACAAAACTCACACTACACTGCCCAGATTGCCCACACTCTGCTGGTCTCACCCTGCGTCTCACCCTACGTCTCTCCTGCTGCAGTTCTTTGAGTACTCCAGTAAGAGAAGTGAGATCCGCTATAACACCAGGGACCCAGCAGGGTGCGCTGTGGGGGACGCCGTCTCCACCTACCTGACTGTGCACCTGTGCAAGAATCCCCGGCAGCCTGTGCCACAGGACCAGAAGTTTGTCCTCAGAGAGGTGAGGGGGAAAGGGACTATGCATCCTAAATGGTAACCTATTCCCTATATATGAGGGCCCTGGTCAAAATGGCACCCTATTTTCTAGACTGTTTAGACAATAGGGTATCATTTGGGACGCATCCAAGAGCTTGTCTTCAAGTGAATGGGTAGGATGGGATGGAGGTGAGGAGGGGAAGTATGGGAATTTTTGGAGGGAAATGCAGACTTTAACGACAAGGAAGTGGGACAGGAAAACTGGGAGCAGAGGAAGTGGTTTGGGGGAGGGTTGAGAATAGGGGAGGTTTTGGTAACAGAAAGAAGGTGAGGGATAGTGTGAGACTATGGGCCAGAGAGAAAAAGGGTGGCTTAGAAAGAGGGACAGTGGTGGCTCGTAGGCTTTAGATATACGAGGACAGGCTCATTGTAATGGAATTAATGTAAGGGTATCAAGCACATGGAAACCATATGTTTAATACCATTCAGCCATTACAATGAACCAGTCCTCCTATATCTCCGCCCACCACCCTCCTCTGAAGAGGGTGGAGAAAAGAGAGTGGAGTGCGTTGTGGAACACCCAGAGGAACATACATGGACCTATACAGGGAGTGTGTAGCTAAATGTTGGTTTTCACTAATCACTCATGTGTTCTATGTGTGTGACGTTGAGTTTCTTGTCCGAGCGGCCTCGAGGCCTTCAGAGCATGCTCAAAGGAAATCTTTGACAAACACTGACATTTAGCCCCTCCCCTCTCAGCTCTCATCTCTCTCGTTCTCTCTCAGCGATATCTCTCTCTCTTTCACAGTTCTCAAATTTTCACACTGTCAGTGCTCTCTCTCTCTCAGCATTCTCATAAAATGTCTCTCCTTCTCACCCACCCACCAGTGCCTTAGCCTCCACAGACTCCAACTCCCTTCAGATACAGAATCAACCGGGTATCACTTTAGTAAATCAAATCCCCATAGTCTTTCTATGGAGTAGTAGAGGTCACATAATCTAATAATGTCTTTTGGATAGCTTTGATGTAGCAGTTTGTACACAATGGATCATAGAACATTGAGGTAGCCTATTGTCTGGGTGTGCTTACTTGGTTGTTTATGTGTTCAGTGTAGCCATCTATATAGCTGGAGCTAAAGCATTCTATCTAAATGGAGAGGGCAAGGAAGAGAGGTAGGGAGAGAGAGCAAGCGACAGAAAGCAGGGGGACAATTTCTTGGCCCTCTCTCTCCATATTCAAACATGAGGATTTCAATGTACTGTGATATTGCTGTTTTCACACTGCACTGCTCCCCTCTCTGTAATGTCTGTAGTCTCTTGTGTTCCTGGATGTAGTCTACACACCAGTGGTTCACAACTCCACTCCTCCAGGGCTGTATGCAGTCCTACTGCTGTTAATATGCCTTTGGTGCTCATTTATCATTGAGTCCACACACTTGTTTGCTCAGGTCACGCACGCCTCCATCTCAATCATCAAGTTTGCGGACGACACAACAGTGGTAGGCTTGATTACCAACAACGACGAGACGGCCTACAGGGAGGAGGTGAGGGCCCTCGGATGTGGTGTTAAGGAAAATAACCTCACACTCAACGTCAACAAAACTAAGGAGATGATTGTGGACTTCAGGAAACAGCAGAGGGAACACCCCCCTATCCACATCGATGGAACAGTAGTGGAGAGGGTAGCAAGTTTTAAGTTCCTCGGCATACACATCACAGACAAACTGAATTGGTCCACTCACACAGACAGCATTGTGAAGAAGGCGCAGCAGCGCCTCTTCAACCTCAGGAGGCTGAAGAAATTAGGCTTGTCACCAAAAGCACTCACAAACTTCTACAGATGCACAATCGAGAGCATCCTGACGGGCTGTATCACCGCCTGGTACGGCAACTGCTCCGCCCACAACCGTAAGGCTCTCCAGAGGGTAGTGAGGTCTGCACAACGCATCACCGGGGGTAAACTACCTGCCCTCCAGGACACCTACACCACCCGATGTTACAGGAAGGCCATAAAGATCATCAAGGACATCAACCACCCGAGCCACTGCCTGTTCACCCCGCTATCATCCAGAAGGCGAGGTCAGTACAGGTGCATCAAAGCTGGGACCGAGAGACTGAAAAACAGCTTCTATCTCAAGGCCATCAGACTGTTAAACAGCCACCACTAACATTGAGTGGATGCTGCCAACACACTGACACTGACTCAACTCCAGCCACTTTAATAATGGGAATTGATGGGAAATGATGTAAATATATCACTAGCCACTTTAAACAATGCTACCTTATATAATGTTACTTACCCTACATTATTCATCTCATATGCATACGTATATACTGTACTCTATATCATCGACTGTATCCTTATGTAATACATGTATCACTAGCCACTTTAACTATGCCACTTTGTTTACATACTCATCTCATATGTATATACTGTACTCGATACCATCTACTGTATCTTGCCTATGCTGCTCTGTACCATCACTCATTCATATATCCTTATGTACATATTCTTTATCCCCTTACACTGTGTATAAGACAGTAGTTTTGGAATTGTTAGTTAGATTACTTGTTGGTTATTACTGCATTGTCGGAACTAGAAGCACAAGCATTTCGCTACACTCGCATTAACATCTGCTAACCATGTGTATGTGACAAATAAAATTTGATTTGATTAGATATTAGCTGGTTAGAAGGCAAGGATGAAGACCAGCATTAGGTAACAGGCCTGAAGGGCTACTCTATACTAGTGGTCCATTTGGTCTGTCTTGTAAAACAGATTGTATTTCAATAACCTGTATGAATAAAGGTGACATGTTCTAAATCACTCTTCTCCAATAGGACGGCACCCTTTACCACGTGATGACCCAGAAGTGTGTCCAGGCCGTGGACAAGTCGGACAACGGCAGCCGTGCCCCCGCCCTGCGGCCCTGCTCGGACCACGCCAACCAGAAGTGGTTCTTTGAGGAGAGGGGGGAATAGTGGAGCGAGCCAGACGAAATCTCTAACACTGGGGTGGAGGAACAACCAAACCCATATCCTGTAGTTGAGGGAGAGGGATGGAGGCCCCAAGACCCATACTCAGGTCCAGTGTCCCTATGCTGTGGAGATAGCCTGGGTCGTTTTCACTAGGAACTAAACAGAAAAAAACTTGCTGAAACGGGGAGGTACTAATTGAATTAGTGCAATTGGAATCACTTGTTTTTGTTTTCTGTTGCACACTGTTTTGAATTGTTGTGCCCTAATGAATATTACCCAAGTCAGGCGAAGCAGGAACCGTATCTATGCACAACCTTGTGCTTGCTCGACAACGTTTGATATTAACACATACCACATATCTGCTTCTCCAATCTTTTTATTCATTTTTATTAACATTGTTTGGGTTTTCAAACACAGTTTTACATCCATGGATTTAATGACAACTATTGCAATTGTTCATGCTGTTATTTACATTTACATTTAAGTCATTTTAAGTAATCTTCTTATCCACAGTGATTTACAGTACACTAAGTTATTTTTTTGTTTTGTTTTTCAATGGTTAAGGGCTGTGTCCACTCACTTCAATGGGGTAACACCCATTTGAGGATGAGGGGTACACCCATAAAGAATGATAGAGGCCCCAAAAGGTCGTATTTGCATGGGCAACACCATTGAGAGCTTCCACCAATTTAATGCAGTCAACTGGGTGGGACTTCCAACTTCATTGGCTGTTCCCTCCTGGTGACCCTGTTGGATTCATGTCATCAAGAGGGAACAGCAAATAGTTTAGAAGGAAATGTACTACTTCAAAATGGAGATTGTCTTTGCCCCTGGTAGTGGATGTTTTTGGCATTGCAGTGTTCTTGACAGAGTGACAGTATGTACTTACTTGCATTACATTGCAGCTGGATAGCTCAGACTCAACCTCTAGAGGGCGGCAAAGCTTCCATCTTGTGTGCTGATCTTTTTCCCACTCCAACCAATATGCTCTCAGCTCAGTGACGTGTGTGCATGGTTCATTTTTATTAGTGATGCATTTACGTCTGTCCCTCATTGTAAGGTCAACCCTCTTTTGTGAACAGAACTCTTGTTTTAATATGGTGAAACCATGACCTTTTTTTGATCATCTAATTGTCAAATCATAGAGTAAAAAGCTGGTTCTACTCTTTCTGGCCATTTTCTATTGTTTTGTGGTGGAAAACTGAGTGGGTAGATTATAGAACGTCCACCCTGTTGCCCATAGATCTTTATTTAATTGTTTTAAACTTGCATTCAACTGTCACCCCCTGTTGCACAGAACAAGCTTTCATTCCCCCTGTCACAACAGGATTGATGGTGATTTAAGAAGAAATCGTTAACCTTGTTACTGTCAACCCTGTTACTTTATTTGCCACTGAATAGGCACTTACTATATTAATTTTTTTATTTAACCTCTTAAGATGGGAAAACGTGTGTTTTATGAAGATGAACATGTGCTCTTTAGGTGAAATCAAAAGGTGCCGAATTGGTGGAATGACCCAAAACTATATATATATATATATATATATGTGTGTCTGTTAATTTCATTACAAATTAGATATTTACTCAGTTTGTTTCCACTTGACTCTATTTCCTGCAACAACAAATAGGACAGCGATTGTTGGCATTGAATAAGAAACGTTAATTTAGGCCAATTGGGCGATTTTACCCTGAATAACTCCCTTACCTGATGCAAAAATAGATATCAAAAAAGATTTAAAGACAAAATATATCACTTATTCCCTACAGTTATAGTGCATAAGGTGTCAAAAGATATAGCCTATGTGTATGAAAGAGTGATATCTTATGCAAGGAGGTTGTGACCAATTGTGGACGTATCGATCCCTATTTAGCCTAGAAGTGTGGATGTGTGTGGTCACATAGTCGTTGCATTTTTGGTGGATGTTGGGTACACAGCGGTGACACACCCACACACATAGTATCTTGCTGACAGGTCATAGAATAGGGCGGTGCTTCTCTATCATCGTACGTCATAAAGTGGGATGTTCTGCAAGCTGTGCACTATGCAATTCTGTTTTGTTTTTCTTCACGGTGTTCTATGTACAGTACCAGTCAAAAGTTTGGCCACACCTACTCATTCAAGTGTTTTTCTTTATATTTAATATTTTCTACATTGTAGAATAATAGGGAAGACATCAAAACTATGAAATAACACATATGGAATCATGTAGTAAGCAAAAAAGTGTTAAACAAATCAAAGTATATTTTATTTTTTGATTTTTCAATGTAGCCACCCTTTGCCTTGACAGCTTTGCACACTCTTGGCATTCTCTCAACCAGCTTCATGGGGTAGTCACCTGGAAAGCTTTTCCAACTGTCTTGAAGGAGTTCCCACATATGCTGAGCACTTGTTGACGGCTTTTCCTTCACTCTGAGGTCCAACTCATCCCAAACCATCTTAATTGGGTTGAGGTTGGGTGATTGTGGAGGCCAGGTCATCTGATGCAGCAATCCATCACTCTCCTTCTTGGTCAAATAGCCCTTACACAGCCTGGAAGTGTGTTGGGTCATTGTGCTGTTGAAAAATAAATTATAGCCCCACTAAGGGCAAACCAGATGGCATGGCGTATCACTGCAGAATGCTGTTGAGATAATGCAAAGCTGTCATCAAGGCAAAGGGTGGCTACTTTAAAAAATCTCTGAAATTATATTTTGATTTGTTTAACACATTTTTGTTTACTGCATGATTCCATATGTGTTATATCATACTTTTGATGTCTTCACTATTATATTACAATGTAGAAAATAGTAAAAATAAAGGAAAACCCTTGAATGAGAAGTTGTGTCCAAGCGTTTGACTGGTAGTGTATATTTACTTGATTTTCGCATTTTAAGATTGTTAAGATTTTGTCCCAATCCAAGTTGAAACAATAATGGGAAATACTTCACTGTAAAGGGATTGGTCAATCAATATGCTGGATCCAATTCCATGTCACATGTCTTTTTTTATGCTGTTCATCATTCATCGTTCATCATTCATCGTTCATCATTCCAAGTGGCCTTAACCATCATCAGAAAATGAAGGATTCATTTATTTATTTATATTTTGTTTGGAACTGTTTAACTGGAGTAGATTTGATGACACTCAGAGTTGGTGTTCATATTAAGGTACCATTTTCTATTCCTTAACTCAAATGTGTAATGTCTGTATAATAATACAAGGTGAATCTTTTAGGTAATGTATTCTTGGTTGGTATGTCTTCACTTCAAAGCACATACATCAAACACCTGAAGTCTTTCCCCATACCAGTACAGTATTGTACTCTGCTGTGGGCTGACGCACATGCAGGTATTCTCTAGTACTGTACCTTTCAAAAACGTCTCCATAAAAAACACTTCATATTTTATTTTAGTAACTACACATATCATTTATATTTTTCATGTTTGTTCCCTTTGCCATATATGACTCATGCGCCCCAGTGATAGTAATATAGACTGATGCTGGTGGATCCATTTCTGTCATCCTCTTTCCGAGATGGAGTGAGAATAAGTGAGAGTTCTGTTCGTTCTGTTCAAACCATATCTGATTGGTTTTAACACCAGCTGCTGTGTGAGAAGGCAAAATGTCAAGCTCACGCCAAGTCCCTCTGTTCCCCCTGTGCCTCAGCAATGCCCTGCAGTCTTCCTCAATTACTCATTCATGAAGCTCCGCTGTTTGATATTTCATAGGGTGCCTGCGTGGGCCTCCTTTGTGTGGTGTCATCTGCCTAGGCTGGCTCTCTGGGGCGGTGAGCGGGAAGGAAGGGGATTAGAACCTTAGAGTTAGAGCTGCGTTCCCTGTCTCTCCTCTCACAGAAACACTGAAGGAAACTACGTACACATATTTAGCAGATGTTATTGCGGGTGTAGTGAAATGCTTGATCTAAAAGTAAAAGAATGCAATTAATAAATATATAAATATTAAATTGAGCAATGTTGGAGTGGCATTGACTAAAATACAGTAGAATATAATACAGTATATACATATGAGATGAGTAAAGCAGGATGTAAACATTATTCAAGTGCCTAGTGTTACAATATTAAAGTGGCCAGTGATTCTAAGTCTATGTATGTAGGGCAGCAGCCTCTAAGGTGCAGGGTTGCGTAACCAGGTGGAAGCCGGCTAGTGATGGCTATGTAACAGTCTGAAGGCCTTGAGATAGAAGCTGTTTTTCAGTCTCTCAGTCCCAGCTTTGATGCACCTGTACTGACCTCGCCTTCTGGATGATAGTGGGGTGAACAGGCCGTGGCTTGGGTGGCTGATGTCCTTAATGATCTTTTTGGCCTTCCTGTGAAGGTGTCCTGGAGGGCAGGTTGTTTGACCCTGGTGATGCATTGGGCAGACCGCACCACCCTCTGGAGATCCCTGCAGTTGCAGGCTGTGCAGTTCAAATCTAATCAAACTTTATTTGTCACATGTGCCAAGTACAACAAGTGTAGACTTTACAGTGAAATGCTTACTTACAAGCCCTTAACTAACAGTGCAGTTCAAGAAGAAAATATTTACCAAGTAGACTAAAATAAAAAGTAATAATAAAAAGTAAAACAATAAGAATAACATAACGAGACTACATACAGGGGGCACCAGTACCGAGTCAGTTTGCAGGGGTACAGGTTAGTCGAGGTAATCTGTACATGTAAGTGGGGACGAAGTGACTATGTAGAGGTAACAAACAAACAGCGAGTAGCAGCAGTGTACAAAAGGGGGGGTGTCAATGTAAATTGTCCGGTGGTAATTTTATGAATTGTTCGGCAGTCTTATGGCTTGGGGGTAGAAGCGGTTAAGGAGCCTTTTGGTCCTAGACTTGGTGCTCCGGTACAGCTTGCCGTGCGGTAACAGAGAAAACAGTCTAGAACTTGGGTGACTGGAGTCTGACATTTTTATGGGCTTTCCTCTGACATGGCAGGAAGCTTGGCCCCAGTGATGTACTGGGCCGTTCGCACTACCCTCTGTAGTGCCTTACAGTCAGATGCCGAGCAGTTGCCATACCAGGCGGTGATGCAACCAGTCAGGATGCTCTTGATGGTGCAGCTGTAGAACCTTTTGAGAATCTGGGGACCCATGCCAAATCTTTTCAGTCTCCTGAGGGGGAAAAGGTTTTGTCGTGCCCTCTTCACAACTGTCTTGGTGTGTTTGGACCATGATATTGTGTTGGTGATGTGGACACCAAGGAACTTGAAACTCTCAACCCGCTCCACTACAGCCTCGTCAATGTGAATGGGGGCCTGTTCGGCCCGCCTTTTCCTGTAGTCCACGATCAGCTCCTTTGTCTTGCTCACATTGAGGGAGAGGTTGTTGTCCTGGCACCACACTGCCAGTTCTCTGACCTCCTCCCTATAGGCTCTCTCGTCGTTGTCGGTGATCAGGCCTACCACTTTTGTGTCGTCAGCAAACTTAATGATGGTGTTGGAGTCGTGTTTGGCCACGCAGTCGTGGGTGAACAGGGAATACAGGAGGGGACTAAGTACACACCCCTGAGGTACTACTGTTGAGTTGTCTGCAAACTTGATGATTGAGTTGGAGGCGTGCGTGGCCAGGCAGTAATGGGTGAACAGGGAGTACAACGGGGCTGAGCATGCACCTTTGTGGGGCCCCTTTGTTGAGCATCAGCAAAGTGGAGGTGTTGTTTCCTACCTTCACCAACTAGGCGCTGCCCGTCAGGAAGTCCAGGACCCAGTTACACAGGGCTTAAGACCCAGGGCCCCGAGCTTATCGATGAGCTTGGAGGGTAAGGAAATTTAAGTGGGTCTAGGGTGTCAGGTAAGGTAGAGGTGATATGATCCTTAACTAGCCTCTCAAAGCACATCATGATGACAGAAGTGAGTGCTATGGGGCGATAGTCAGTTAGTTCAGTTACCTTTGCTTTCGTTGGTACCGGAACAATGGTGGACATCTTGAAGCAAGTGGGGACAGCAGACTGGGATAGGGAGAGATTGAATATGTCTGTAAAACGGATGGTCTGCGCATGCTCTGAGGACGTGGATAGGGATACCGTCTGTACTGGCATCCTTGCAAGGGTTGACACATTTAAATGTCTTACTCAAGTCGGCCACGGAGAAGGAGAGCCCACAGTCCTTGGTAGAGGGATGCGTCGGTGGCCCTGTGTTATCCTCAAAGCGGGGGAAGAAGGTGTTTAGCTTGCCCGGAAAAAAGACATCGGTGTCCGTGACGTGGCTGGTTTTGCCTTTGTAGTCCTTGATTGTCTGTAGACCCTGGCACATACGTCTCATGTCTGAGCCATTGAATTGAGTTTTCACTTTCTCTGTACTGACGTTTTGCCTGTTTGATTGCCTTACGGCGGGAATAACTACACAGTTTGTGTGTGGCCATATTCCCAGTCACCTTGTCACGGTTAAATGCTGTTGTTCGTGCTTTCAGTTTTGTGCGAATGCTGCCATCTATCCACAGTTTCTGGTTTGGGTAGGTTTTAATAGTCACAGTGGGTAAACATCTCCTATGCACTTCCTGATGAACTCAGTCACCGTATCCGTTTATTCGTCAATGTTATTCTCAGAGGCTACCCGGAATATATCCCAGTCCGCATGATCAAAACAATCTTGAACCATGGATTCCAATTGGTTAGACCAGTGTTGAGTAGACCTTAGCACGGGTACTTCCTGTATGAGTTTCTGCCTATAGGAAGGGATATAATTGAGTTGTGATCAGATTTTCCGAAGGGAGGGCGGGGGAGGGTCTTGTAAGCATGTCTAAAAGTTGAGTAGCAGTGGTCCAATGTTTTCCCAGCACGAGTACTACAGTCAATGTGTTGGTAGAACTTCGGTAGCCTTTTCCTTAGATTTGTGTTTTTTTTCATCCCCAGCTACAATAAATGCGCCCTCAGGATATGTGGTTTCCAGTTTGCATAAAGTCCAGTGTAGTTCTTTGAGGGCTGTCGTAATATCGGCTTGAGGGGGAGTATACTTGGCTGTGACTATAACTGAAGAGAATTCTCTTGGGAGGTAATACGGTGGGCATTTCATTATGAGGTATTCTTGGTCGGGTGAACAAAAGGACTTGAGTTTCTGTATGTTATCACACAATGAGTAGTTAATCATGAAACATACACCCCCGCCTTTATCTTCACAGAGAGTTCTTTATTCCTATCTGCGTGATGTACTGAGATCCCAGCTGACTGTATGGACAGGGACAGTATATCCCGAGAGAGCCATGCTTCCGTGAAACGGAATATGTTACAATCCCTGATGCCTCTCTGGAAGGAGATCCTCACCCTGAGCTTGTCTACTTTATTACCCAGAGACTGAACATTAGCCAGTAATATACTCCGAAGCGATGGATGGAGTGCACGCCTCCTGAGTCAGACTAGAAGTCCACTCCGCATACCTCTTCTCCGCCAGTGGTGTTTTTCTAGCAGCCTCTGGAATAGGGTTAAATTACCCTTGGGGGTACAAACAAAGGTTCCAATTTGGGAAAGTCGTATTCCTAGTCGTAATGCTGGTGAGTTACCACTGCTCTGATATCCCAAAAGTTATTTCCGTCTGTGTGTAATAACACAAAAAATCTGGGCTAATAATGTAAGAATTAACACACAAAAAAACAAAATACTGCAAAGTTTCTTAGGAGCTAGAAGCAGAGCTGCCATATCTGTCAGCGCCATCTTACTACTGTCCAATGGCTGTTTCCTCATCTCCGCTGCCACTTGCCTCCACCGCGCTATTCTTTCATTTAATTTCAGGTCACCAGGTTTGGGTCTGACCAGGAATTAATTTCAAATTCTGCTTCTGATGAGAACTCTAAACTGCAATTCGGGTCTCGTGTGCAGTCCGGCAGTGTAAATTATGCGTGTGGTTTGAATTTATGGCGACTTTGTGTGAAGTAAATACGCTAGGCTAAAGGCTACTATGCGACCACCAGTTTGTATAATGTGTTATACATTTTTTTTTGCCAATCTACTGCTGCGCATGTTGTGTATTTCTTAGAATTGTGTTAGTGTGACATTGGGTTAAAATGTCATTTCCCAGGTCTTTTTCTTTAAAACGTGGGGAATAGTGGTCCCGGGACAGTCCCGGTTACCGATATTAATCCCTAATTTGTATCTCTTCTCTGAATGGAACCCTCTGATCTCATATAATTCTGGTTTCCCCGGGAACAAGGAAACAATGAAACAAAGTATTTGAAGCATGCAACATTTTAGTACTTCAAGAACTCTAAACAGAATTGTACACAAAATTGTAGACGGGGGAAATCCAATGGACTTTCTTGTGAAGAAGATTCAAGGTACATTTGCAGTCATGAATCTGATAGCTGAGTGGGATGTTTTGTTTATGAAAACATTTATGGGTACAGTAAACTCTTGCTGATAAAATCAAATTACTATTGGAGCTAATGTTAACTTGCTATTTATCTGGCCCTGAATAAACAAATTGCTCTCAATTTGCCCTCAATACTCCCCCATCTCTCAATATAAGATTTTAAATAATGTCTCTCTTTATTGTTTGTTTTACTATGTAGCCTTACTTATTTAAATGTAGTACGTGCACTTACATTTATTTTATCATGGCCACTGAGTGTTTCAGTCATGTATTTGCATCCTTCTCTGTCTGACTAGAGTTGGATATCTCCAGGTATCATATGAGGGGACACTATAGGAAACTTGACTCTCCAAAGAATGATCCCACAGATGACTTTGCTGATAACACTAGGGCTGCAGAGAGAGGTAAATTATATTGGCATTGTACCCACAACAGATGTAGCCTACATATTGTAGCTAGTGTAATTATTGTGATAGATAAATTACGTCTGGAAAAATAATGCTTGTTCTGATACTCAATATTACTCTAATTTTAGCTGGTTTATCAAAAATGTTCATCACAGTGAAATGTTCAGTCAGAGTTCCCTTTGTGACGTCACTGTTCTGGCCTGTGATGATACATGATGGTTACTCAGAGAACAGAGAAAACCACAAGGGTGTTATCTGCTCAAAGTAGCTGCTGAAACACTGTAGGTATGAGAACCTAAATGGTCATACGCATGGAGGCTCTGAGAAGGACTAAGGAAAAAAAGACAAATATTGTAGAAGAAACATCCGGTATGTTAACTTTTTATGCCACTAGTTATGTGACATGATGAAATGTCAACATATAAAAGTGTTTATCAGATGATAGGATGACCTTGATGACATTTATAAAGGGAAGCTGGTGATTGAGCAGAATCAATCTTGGAAAAGTACAGATAGACTCAAAGGATTTATCCATTAGATGCTGTTGGCTTGATGAAGGTCATCATATCTTAGTGAACTGTAGTGCATCGAACGCATTTCCCACCTCTAGCTGTGGAACAAAGTAGTGACATTTTTCACTCACTTCCACCCCTCAAAACACTCAATTTATTTCCATTT
The DNA here is from genome assembly GCF_013265735.2 of Oncorhynchus mykiss. NCBI lineage: Eukaryota > Metazoa > Chordata > Actinopteri > Salmoniformes > Salmonidae > Oncorhynchus > Oncorhynchus mykiss. Next base: position 17,820,185 of record NC_050572.1, read on the forward strand.
AGACTGACTTTTAGTGGCCGTTCAGTCATGTTTTTTATTTTCACTGAGTACATCACTGAGTACATTTTAGACCCATAATGAAACCTTGGAATTGAAAACTGCATGCTGTCTGTACAGGTTGTGATAGTCTCACAGACTGCCTGAAGGTGCAGTCAAAGACCATAGAGACTACCCCCTCCAGACTTAACCCCAGCATCTCAGACCTCCGGTCCAGGCTGGGCGCCACCAGCTCGGGCCACGGCCAGCACCCCGCCAACAGACCCTCCGACCACCACCTCCACTACGACTCAATGGTCCACAGCTACTCCCTCAACCCAGCCACTCCAACCCCGGTAGGGTCTAACAACTCGACTGGCGCCGACCCTCATCCCTTGCCGCCGCAGACCATGTACTGCCACCACACCTCCGACTCCCAGAGATTACTGTGTGGCGAGCTGGATCCTCTCTTCATCCGCAAGGTCACGGCTGCAGAACTAGTCTGTGGGGAGAGGAAGTACAAGTGCTCAGGCTGCCTGAGGTACTACGACCACCTGGGGACCCTGCTGGGTCACATTGACCAGGGCTGGAGAGAGGGCTTCAGCTGCAGGGTGTTCTACAGGAAGCTGAAGAGCATGCAGGACCGCAGGCCCATGGTCATGGTGAGTTGCCAGAGCAGGGAGTCTCTTGCCATGGATAACGACCCTAAGCCCTCCAGCTTCTCCACCACATACCTGGGGTCGGCCTCGCTGGTTCTGGCACCCCAGCCCACCGACAGCGTCGGGAGGAAGGGTCTTGAGACAAGCGATAAGAAGGGAGACATGATCCAAAAGTGGCTGCAGAAGACAGAAGTGACAGCATCACTTCACTGAGGCAGTTTTGTATGAGTTGGTTGGAGAATGTGTGTACTGTAGTATTGTTGCTGGGTTGTCTAGAACTGACAGGGTGGTAACTTGTCAAAAATAAATACAAAAAAAGAATACACAAACATAATGTACTGTAGGTTACTTCTTCTTTAAATGTGTTTTACTCAGAAATGAGGAAATCTGAAATTATCTTAATTTAAGAGATGAAAAGAGGTTTTCATTCACCAAGGTTCAAATCACCATGCCCATCTTCCATGTCACTGTTTTACATCAGATAGTGCAACAATTCTGTCTGCACTGATGATTGAGGAATGATGCCACCTGTCGGAAGACAATGCTTCCATGTAGATGGCACTGCTTGTATGACGTTTATGACGTCACACATGTATTTATTTTGGTGATGGAGAGATGAGAACAGTCAGAACACATATCACACTTGCTCACCAAACTTTAGAGTCTGCTGATCTTCTTACCCCAAAGCCAATGGACACGACAAAGCCAATCAAATGAAGTATGTTTGATTCCCAAAGCAGATGACAAGTATTGACAAGCCTGTGTTGTAGATTTACATTTATTCAAATCTTTTGGCAAAAAATAGGGAGACACTCAAATGTGATTACTTCATTAACATTACATGCAGTGCCTTAGGATGTTATTCATACCTCCGAGAAATGTGTGAGCATACAAGACTAGAATATAAAACCAAAAAGAAATATGAACAAGTCCAATGATCCAGTTCCATGTCCTAAACATTTAACATGAAAGGTTGGTGTGTAGAGAAAGTTTTTTTTCTTCTCACAACTGCTGTAGTTTGTGAATTTGGAGTCTCCTCCGACAGAACAACATTGACAACATTCTTGTGTAGTTTTCTTTAGCGAGGTTAGAGCACTTCTTCTGTGTCTTCAAAATGCTAGATGTTTTCAATGGCCTGCTTTCTTGAGTTTAGCCTACCTCTCAAATGCTGTACTGAATAGAAATCTGAAAACTGGAATGGCCAGTCAGGGGCATTGATTTGTGTTCACCTAGCAATGTTTTTATAGATCAAGGTTCTTTATACATACATTCTCCTCAATTCTTGTTTTCTGTCTGACTCCATGAGATAGCCAACCTCCCTCCCAGGTTTTGAGGACAGCAGAGCCACCAGTATGACAGACCCCTGTTCACCTTCCTTGCATCCCCCTGAAGCACACCCCACCCAGGCCTCAGGGACAGGGACATCCACCATATCCAACTCATTCTTCAGCCAAGGAGTGGTTCAAGTCAGTAGAGCCCAGACACGAGGCTTCCAACCTGGACTTCAACTTCCTGGGCTTGGCCTCTACCATGAAACAGGTGGACGGGGAGCTCCAGTACCAGTGTGTTGGATGCCTGTGGCTCTACCCCAGCCTGACTGTGCTGCAGAACCACATCAACCTCAGGTGGATGGAAGGCTTCAGCTGCTGCGTCTTCTACTGGAAGCTGAGGGAGGTTTGCCTCAGGAACAACACCAGGAAGCTCCACGAGAGGGTGCTAGTGAGTAGTGGTGCCAAGAAACAGCTGAGTACCCCACATTCAGGGCAGACCTGGGCCTTGCTAGAGGGGGTAGGAGTTGAGATGGAATGGGACCAGAAATCAGCTCTGGCATTTCGGACAAACCAGATTTTCTTTTCCCTTGGGGCCCCCAAACTGTCCCTTTTTCTTATCCCTCGAGGCACACTGACCCATTATCCAGACAATTATCATTTTTTGCAAAAAACATTAGTTAGGCAGGCCCACTAGAATAAAAATGAACCAGCCCATCTTGCATTTGCCCGAAATGCCAGATGGCCAGTCCACCCCGGGTAGGAGTGGAGGGCAGACAAGTTAGAAGCAGCGGGATCAGGCTCCTGGAGCTGGAGGAAGGATGGAGGAAGGGACAACACCCAGCCAGAGGTTGACTCAGGAGTTGGTGGAGACAACAAGAAGGAACAGCGCCTTTCACAAGTGGCTGAATGAGATTGACGGTTACCCCATCCCTGATGTCACCCTGTTGCCAGAGAGAGCTTTAAAAGCATCCATCTTTTTGATTCCTCAGTTTAACTGAATGAGAAAGATTATTGGCATTGAATTTGTCAGTGGCAAGGTGTTATTGCTGTCCTGGAGGATTTGCTCTGGGACGGTGGGACTTGTATGTTGTTTTTTTCACAAGAAGATCAGTTGCTGTCTGTGTGAATTCAAATCCCATCACTGCTGACCAGAGCTAAATAGTACAGTTCTGGCCTCGTGAGCATGTACCCTCCACATACCAGACCCTGGCCAACACTTTATTCTTTTCCCCATCTGTTTCTCATTCTGCTCAATTCAATGTATGAGTCACTCAATTGAACAACATTAACATATTTGGACTTACAGGATTTGAAAAGTGTTTTAGAAAATAATTTGCCCACTGCGGAATTAATTATTCTAGTCTATTAATCGTATCTACTGTAGAGGAGGCAGAGTGGATAAGGAGCTGTGGAATCAACCAAGCTCAAAGCCCAGGCATCCAAGTAGAGGAGCTTCTGATAATGTTCATTTAAGAGAGCACAACGTTAATTTTCCTCAGATATGAGATGTAGGACTATCCAGCTGTAGGAAGATTTTTCATGCATAATTCATCACTGACACAATTTAATGATTGGTTTATAAAATGACAAACAACTGTTTGTTTAAGCAGCTATGCATTACATTGCTGATGGTGGCAACTTTAGAATATTTTTCCTTTTACTGGGTGTTAAAAGGCAATGTTGCTATCATATTTCATGGGTACATTACCCACAATATCCTCTAGCCACTTGGAAAAATATGTTGTACCAAGCCTGCATCTGAGCCTGCAGTGTATTCCTACAACATACTGTAAAATGGTCAATGTGGCACCACAGAGACACACATCCAATGGGGTTTTAAAAGCACAGTGAGTGGTCACAGACTACAGCCAAGGGAACCTGTCACACAGAGAGGGAGAGAGAGAGAGGGTGAAAAATAACAATATCCTCAGTGCAGTAGGTAGGGGGTGTTGATGAGCATGGGGTTGGGTGGGTGTGGGCAGGGGGTCCCGGTGCCCAGCCAGTAGCCAAGGTATCAACCTTTTCCAAAAGAGGTGATCGATAAGGCTCATCGCTGGGGGACACCGGAACATTCTCAGCTGAGGGGGAGAGGAGGAAGGCAGGAAGCTCACACAAACAGTCAGAGACGAGGAAGTGCTAATTGCCTGTGGATGCTAAGAAGGGATCCCCGCTGGGCCTGTCCTGGTGGTATGACCCAGGGCTTATTGAGTTCTGGGGGGGTCAGACAGAATGGTTCTGAAGGTGGTATTTATTTACAGGGGCAGAAGATGAGCTGGCTCAAAGGACATTTACAAGATGCTGACAAACACTAACATTGATGTAGACTTACAAGATAACAAACAATAATCTAAATGGCCAATAACTGAAGCTACGACTGGGGCCTTTAATCTAGGCAGAGCACCTTTACTAGGCAGAGCACCTTTAAACTAGGCAGAGCACCTTTAAACTAGGCAGAGAACCTATAACACTGAGTTTAGATAAATCCTTACACAGCTGAGTTTAAGAGAGCCCTGGGACAACATGTCCCTCCAGCCTAAGCTCTCCTCAAAATGAGCAACCTGAACAGGTTAGAAGTCCAAACAAGTATTTCATCAAATAACATTAACATGTCACTCTATAATCAATATTTTGAACAGACATAATATCACATAAACAAAGATAGATATTAGGTGGGAAAAATGACATAGATAAGATGTTCTAGTTACTGAGCACACACACCTGCTGGATAACTATAACTAACTATAACTAAATCTGAGGCCTGCACCAGACCCTAACCTGCTAATATAGAAAATGTGCTGTAGGCTAAAGTCAGACAGCGAAACCATTTTTTGACAGGGGGTGCAGGCCATTTTTTGACAGGGGGTGCAGGCCATTTTTTGACGGGGTGCAGGCCATTTTTTTGACAGGGGGTACAGGCAATTTTTTTTGCCTAATTTAGATATGTATCTGCTTTTAATTTCTGACATTTTGGACTATTTGTTAGTCAACTTGACTATAATTAGATGCATTCAGCTTCTCTTCTGTCATTATATGTTGCCCTAGAAGACTACAGAAACCCTTGCTCACCAGAATGTCATAAATGAATGCTTCAATCTAGTTGACATCGGTAAGGTTTTCTCTGTCATCTCTGGTTCTTTCACTTAGCAAAGATGTTCAGGGACTGAAGTAAAATGTAAAAATGTAACAACCAAAAAAGGAAAGATTTGCTGTGCAAAATGACATCAGTTTGACCGGTTGTAAGGAAATAGAAAGCTGTAAAAATGACCCAACATGTTTCTGATAGATTTCAGTTCTGCTTGGATGCATATTTTATGTGGTTGAAATACTATCAGCTTTTATGATGCTGATAAAGATCACGCCACTACAGACTGTATCTAACTGCCATTTGCATTCTCTCAAAATGCTGAAAGAAAAAAATCATATTTCTTCTGTTCCCGAGCCAAAATTTAGCCTACATTTGGTGTATCATTGTACTGCAAGAAATGCTTAATTCTGCAGGAGTTAATAAAGGCTACCTGAGAGGTTACAGACCTACAGTCAGTGTCCAGATTTCAGTTTCCATTGAACCCATCTGAACAGTAGGCTACAGTTCCCTTGATGTGCCATAGGCCTATTTGAAGTCTCAGTCCTGTCACTGTGGAATTTGTATAGCGCCTCACAATCACACATAACACAGCCATCATCCTCTTTTACCACTTCACCAAACATGACTTTTCTGGCTCTCCCTTCTCTTTATTTCTAACTCTCCGTTTCGCTGCTTTTCTCTTGTTGAATTTAACTCCCACATTGTCCTTTTTGCCTCCATGGATGACCTTAACTTTTTCGTCCCGTTTCCAAAAGGATTAGGCGATTGGCATGTAGGCTATTTGGTGCTCGTACAGTAGGCTTACGCACTAATGCCACCCTCATTTCATGACCCTAAACCTACCCGCCCAGCGGATATCCAACCCGTGTATCACTATAAGGGTAAGGCTACTGTATAGGCTTAACACTATCTATCTTTTAGAAATACTCCCAACCTTAACCCACAATGCATACTAAACTGTCACTTGTTACATCACATCATGTAATGCATTGTCTAATGAAACTTCAAAGCGCCCTAGCACTCAGTGAGTATTGCTATGGAAATGATGCATGTACTATAGAATATCCTTCATTTAGTCAGCTCAGTACAAAAGGAAGCTTTGGCTGTTTGAAAAAGTGGCCGCTAGTTTATGTTCTCCTTTCATCAGCCTGAAGTGTAAGTCCATTACGGTGTCCAAGATCTGTAAACTAACAGACAACGTTATTCATTAGCACACCCTGAGATTGATGCATGTCTTGCCCTGCTTCCTTAACCCCCACATCTGAATCAACATCTTTAATGGATTGCATTATGAACCACTCCATTGTTAGTGAGCTGAACCTTATTCACCAGACAGATCTTATCCACCAGACAGGTCTTATTCACCAGACAGGTCTTATCCACCAGACAGATCTTATCCATCAGACAGGTCTTATCCACCAGACAGGTCTTATTCACCAGACAGATCTTATTCACCAGCCAGGTCTTATCCACCAGACAGATATTATCCACCAGACAGATCTTATCCACCAGACAGATCTTATTCACCAGACAGGTCTTATCCACCAGACAGATATTATCCACCAGACAGATCTTATCCACCAGACAGGTCTTATTCACCAGACAGATCTTATCCACCAGACAGATCTTATTCACCAGCCAGGTCTTATCCACCAGACAGATATTATCCACCAGACAGATCTTATCCACCAGACAGATCTTATTCACCAGACAGGTCTTATCCACCAGACAGATTTAACCCACCAGACAGGACTTATCCACCAGACAGGTAATATCCACCAGGCATATCTTATCCACCAGACAGTTATTATCCACCAGACAGATTTATCCACCAGACAGTTATTATCCACCAGACATATATTATTCACCAGACAGGTATTATCCACCAGACAGGTGTTATTCACCAGACAGCTCTTATCCACCAGACAGTTATTATTCACCAGACAGATCTTATCCACCAGACAGTTATTATTCACCAGACAGATCTTATCCACCAGACAGGTCTTATCCACCAGACAGCTCTTATCCACCAGACAGATATTATCCACCAGACAGTTATTATCCACCAGACAGGTGTTATTCACCAGACAGCTCTTATCCACCAGACAGTTATAATTCACCAGACAGATCTTATCCACCACACAGGTCTTATCCACCAGACAGGTCTTATCCACCAGACAGATCTTATCCACCAGACAGATCTTATTCACCAGACAGGTCTTATCCACCAGACAGATATTATCCACCAGACAGATCTTATCCACCAGATAGGTCTTATCCACCAGACAGGTCTTATCCACCAGACAGGTCTTCTTCACCAGACAGGTATTATTCACCAGACAGATTTAACCCACCAGACAGGAATTATCCAAAAGACAGGTCTTATCCACCAGACAGATCTTATCCACCAGACAGATCTTATTCACCAGACAGGTCTTATCCACCAGACAGATTTAACCCACCAGACAGGACTTATCCACCAGACAGGTAATATCCACCAGACAGATCTTATCCACCAGACAGGTCTTTTTCACCAGACATATCTTATCCACCAGGCAGATTTAACCCACCAGACAGGACTTATCCACCAGACAGGTATTATCCACCAGACATATCTTATCCACCAGACAGATCTTATCCACCAGACAGATTTATCCACCAGACAGTTATTATCCACCAGACATATATTATTCACCAGACAGGTATTATCCACCAGACAGGTGTTATTCACCAGACAGATCTTATCCACCAGACAGTTATTATTCACCAGACAAATCTTATCCACCAGACAAGTCTTATCCACCAGACAGCTCTTATCCACCAGACAGCTCTTATCCACCAGACAGGTGTTATTCACCAGACAGCTCATATCCACCTGACAGTTATAATTCACCAGACAGATCTTATCCACCAGACAGGTCTTATCCACCAGACAGGTATTATCCACCAGACAGATCTCATCCACCAGACAGATCTTATCCACCAGACAGTTATTATTCACCAGACAGATTTATCCACCAGACAGTTATTTCCCACCAGACATATATTATTCACCAGACAGGTATTATCCACCAGACAGGTGTTATCCACCAGACAGCTCTTATCCACCAGACAGGTGTTATTCACCAGACAGCTCATATCCACCTGACAGTTATAATTCACCAGACAGATCTTATCCACCAGACAGGTCTTATCCACCAGACAGGTATTATCCACCAGACAGATCTCATCCACCAGACAGATCTTATCCACCAGACAGTTATTATTCACCAGACAGATTTATCCACCAGACAGTTATTTCCCACCAGACATATATTATTCACCAGACAGGTATTATCCACCAGACAGGTGTTATTCACCAGACAGGTCTTATCCACCAGACAGATCTTATCCACCAGACAGATCTTATCCACCAGACAGTTATTATCCACCAGACAGATATTATCCACCAGACAGGTGTTATTCACCAGACAGATTTATCCACCAGACAGGTATTATCCACCAGACAGGTCTTATCCACCAGACAGATCTTATCCACCAGACAGGTCTTATCCACCAGACAGATCTTATCCACCAGACAGATCTTATCCACCAGACAGATCTTATCCACCAGACAGTTATTATTCACCAGACAGATTTATCCACCAGACAGTTATTTCCCACCAGACATATATTATTCACCAGACAGGTATTATCCACCAGACAGGTGTTATTCACCAGACAGGTCTTATCCACCAGACAGATCTTATCCACCAGACAGATCTTATCCACCAGACAGTTATTATCCACCAGACAGATATTATCCACCAGACAGGTGTTATTCACCAGACAGATTTATCCACCAGACAGGTATTATCCACCAGACAGGTCTTATCCACCAGACAGATCTTATCCACCAGACAGGTATTATCCACCAGACAGATCTTATCCACCAGACAGATCTTATCCACCAGACAGTTATTATTCACCAGACAGATTTATCCACCAGACAGTTATTTCCCACCAGACATATATTATTCACCAGACAGGTATTATCCACCAGACAGGTGTTATTCACCAGACAGGTCTTATCCACCAGACAGATCTTATCCACCAGACAGTTATTATCCACCAGACAGATATTATTCACCAGACAGGTATTATCCACCAGACAGGTGTTATTCACCAGACAGATCTTATCCACCAGACAGGTCTTATCCACCAGACAGATCTTATCCACCAGACAGATCTTATCCACCAGACAGATCTTATCCACCAGACAGTTATTATTCACCAGACAGATTTATCCACCAGACAGGTAATATCCACCAGACAGTTATTATTCACCAGACAGGTATTATCCACCAGACAGGTGTTATTCACCAGACAGGTCTTATCCACCAGACAGATCTTATCCACCAGACAGTTATTATCCACCAGACAGATATTATTCACCAGACAGATCTTATCCACCAGACAGATCTTATCCACCAGACAGTTATTATCCACCAGACAGATATTATCCACCAGACAGTTATTATCCACCAGACAGGTAATATCCACCAGACAGTTATTATCCACCAGACAGGTAATATCCACCAGACAGGTATTATTCACCAGACAGCTCTTATTCACCAGACAGCTCTTATTCACCACCACCAGACAAATGTGATGTAACATGTTGTTTTCCAAAAAAAAATTTATTTTACCAACTTTGTTGAATGAGTCATCCCGTTTTTCCTCCACTCCTCCATCTCTTTCTCTGTCCTTATGTTTTCTTTTTGTTCTCTCACTTTCTCAATCACTCTTTCTGCACCCGTCTGTCCACCTTGATAAGTCTTTCAGAGTATTCGTGTGTGAGTGTGTGTTTGTAAGAAAGGCATAGCGAGAGAGACAGAGAAAGGGTGGGTGACAGTGCTCGATCTCCCTGTGTGCCAGAGCAGCAGAGTGGCAGGTTGCCTAGCCGTGGGGCCTCTAATGAAGAGAGTATGTGTGCTTTATCGATTGACTCAGTCACCTGATGCGTGGCTGGGCCCGTTAATGGCCTAATGGGATGACACACTGAGAGAGGAAATACCAAGGGGAGCACCAGGTGTGTGTGTGTACTGTGTGTGTATAGTGTGTGTTTGTGTGTACTGTAAGAGTGTGTTTGTGTGGGTATAGGCATATTTGTGCATGATTGTGTATCTGTATGTCATCACTGCCTCTACGTAAAAAAAGAGACAGGGTTTAATTGGTGTTACAGTGAAGTATTTGGATACCACACTATTGGCCACTGTGTTAGAGCTGATATCAGCAGCATATTGCAGGTACTTCCATCCACACACCTCATTATGTCTCTCCTCCTCTGTCCGTAGGTTGTTGGTTTTGGTTGCGTAATACATCTTAAGCCTGCCCATTAAATATGAATGAACGACTGATTTTCTCATCCATCTTTCATGACTTTCATTTGTTGAGCTATTTGCCTCCAAAAAATATTGTGTTGGATGTTCTTTTCGCGATTTCTGAATCAGCGTTTTCTTACAGCACCTTGTTCAGTCTACTGAAAAAAATAAATGTACTGTGACTTGTTTTTCTACCGCTGTCGTGCACTGGGCTCTAGCCCGTTTACTTAAGTTTTCAGACCCTTTCCTATGAGACTCGAAATTGAGCTCAGGTGCATCCTGTTTCCATTGATCATCCTTGAGATGTTTCTACAAGTAGATTGGAGTCCACCTGTGGTAAATTCAATTGATTGGACATGATTTGGAAAGTCACACACCTATCTATGTAAGGTCCCACAGTTGACAGTGCATGTCAGAGCAAAAACCAAGCCATGAGGTCGAAGGAATTGACGGTGGAGCTCCGAGACAGGATCGTGTTGAGGCACAGATCTGGGGAAGGGTTCCCAAAAATGTCTGCAGCATTGAAGGTCCCCAAGAACACAGTGGCCTCCATCATTCTTAAATGATCAAGGCCCTTCTCCCCCGATTGCTCAGTTTGAGCTGGCCACCCGGCCAAACTGAGCAATCGGGGGAGAAGGGCCTCGATCAGGGAGGTTACCAAGAAACCACTCTGACAGAGCTCCAGAGTTCCTCTGTGGAGTTGGGAGAACCTTCCAGAAGGACAACCATCTCTGCACCCCTCCACCAATCAGGCAATTATGGTAGAGTGGCCAGAAGGAAGCTACTCCTCAGGTAAAGGCACATGACAGCCCACTTGGAGTTTGCCAAAAGGCACCTAAAGACTCTCAGACCATGAGAAACAAGATTCTCTGGTCTGATGAAACCAAGATTGAACTCTTTGGCCTCAATGTCAAGCGTCAAGTCTGAAGGAAACCTGGCACCATCCCTACGGTAAAGCATGGTGGTGGCAGCATCATGCAGTGGGGATGTTTTTCAGCGGCAGGGACTGGGAGACTAGCCAGGATAGAGGGAAAGATGAATGGAACAAAGTAGAGAGCGATCCTTGATTAAAACCTGTTTCAGAGCACTCAAGACCTCAGACTGGGCGACGGTTCATCTTCCAACAGGACAACGATCCTAAGCACACAGCCAACACAATCCAGGAGTGGCTTCGTGACAAGTCTCTGAATGTCCTTGAGTGGCCCATCCAGAGCCCGATCTAATATCTCTGGAGAGACCTGAAAATAGCTGTGCAGCGATGCTCCCCATCCAACCTGACAGAGTTTGAGAGGATCTGCAGAGAAGAATGGGAGAAACTCCCCAAATACAGTTGTGCCAAGCCTGTAGCGTCATACCCAAGAAGAATTGAAGCTGTAATCACTGCCAAAGGTGCTTCAACAAAGTACTGAGTAAAGTGTCTGAATACTTATGTGAATGTGACATTTCAGTTTAAATGAACTTGCAAAACTTCTAAAAACCTGTTTTTGCTTTGTCATTATGGGTATTGTGTGTAGATTGATGAAGAAAAAATAAATCATAAATTCTAGAATACGGCTGTAACGTAACAAAATGTGGAAAAAGTCAAGGGGTATGAATACTTTCCGAATGCACTGTACGCATTAGGGTCCTAGTGACCTGTGTCCCAAATAGCACCATATTCCCTAGTGCACTACATTTGACCAATGGGTGAGTGAGTGCATGTGTACGTGACTCCACAGACAGATGTCGGTGCGATAGGAAGTCTTGTAAGCCTCCTGGCCAACAGCATTCCCAAGCTACCCCATCAGTTATTGATGCAGCTGATCGCCTTGAGTGGAAGAGAACATCTCAATCCACCATTAGCCTAATCAGTGGAGAAAAAAAGCAATCATGATCTTGTTACCGTGAGCCTCACGGTCTCTCTCTCAATTGAAATCTAAGTGGCTTTATTGGCATGGGAAACATGTTTACATTGCCAAAGCATGTGAAAAAACTCAAACAAACCAATCACCACAATAACCAACAAAGCGAATTAAACAAAACGAAATAAAAAAACTATCAACAACAAATAACAGTAAACATTACACACTCAAGAGAATAACAATGTTTAAGATATATTATTAGCGGTTAAAACATTTTGTATAACATTCATAAGACTGATATGGGGGTGCATACAAAGATAAATATAGGTTATAGTTACATTGGTGCTTCTGACCCATTGGTTGACCTTTACCTGCTCCACCAGGTCACATATTGTGCTGCTGGGATTGCACACTGCGGTATTTTGCTTGACACATATGGGAGTTTGTCAACATTTTATTTGTGTTCTAATTCTTTGTGGGTTTCTTTAGTTTTAGGGAAATGTGTCTCTTATATAGTTGTACATTTGGCAGGAGATTAGAAACTGAAGCTCAGTTTCCACCTCATTTTGTGGGCAATGGCCACACGTCCTGTCTTCTCTTGAGAGCCAGTTCTGCCTATGGCGACCTCTCTCGAAAGTAATAGTCAAGGCTTTTCTTACTTTTATTTTATTTTTCTTCGTTTTGGGTCAGTCACAGTGGTTTAGGGTCAGATAGTATTCCAATTTGCTATGTATTTTGGTTGATTGTTTCCAGTACGTCAAATAGTTATCTTTTTTCTTTCTCACAATTTGGTTGTAATTCTGTCCTTGGGCTCTTTGGGGTATTTTTGCATTTGTGAACAGATCCCCAGATCCAGCTGGTTGAGGGGGCTGTTCTCTAGGTTTATCTCCTTGCAGGTTAGGGCTTTATGATGGAAGGTTTGGGCATTACTTTCCTTTAAGTTGTGGAATTTAACATCTATTTTCTGGATTTTTATCATGAGTGGGTATTGCCCTAATCCTGCTCTGCATGCATTATTTTGGGTTTTTGCGTTGTACTCTGAAGATATTTTTGCAGAATCCTGCATGCAGAGTCTCAAATGGGTGTTGGTCCCATTTTTTGAATTCAAACCTGCAAATTCAGACAAACAAAGAGGTGTAATGGTTCTCTCTCAAAAATATGTTTCATAAAGCTTACTTCATTATTCAATGTTTAAAATGTTTTTACTGCATCAGGTATAGCGTACACAGACGTTTCAGCTTTACAGCCTTCCTCAATGTGTATGTACACTTTCCATGAATTCAAAACAGCATTTGTAAAGAACAACAGATGAGCAGCAGGTGCTTCTAATCACGGTTGACCCTCATCGGCTAATCAGGGATGAGGCTTTTCTGGTCTACCTGTATACAAATGAGTCACAAAAAGATACAGAATTATAGGGCACGAAGGGCAACTCACAAATCAATTGCCCCAAGTGTTAGCTCACCTAAATACAGTTGAAGTCAGAAGTTTACATACACTTAGGTTGGAGTCATTAAAGCTTGTTTTTCAATCACTCCACACATTTCTTGTTAACAAACTATAGTTTTGGCAAGTCGGTTAGGACATCTACTCTGTGCATGACACAAGTCATTTTTCAAACAATTGTTTACAGACAGATAATTTCACTTATAATTCACTGTATCACAATTCCAGTGGGTCAGCATTTTACATACACTAAGTTGACTGTGCCTTTAAACAGCTTGGAAAATTCCATAAAATGATGTCATGGCTTTAGAAGCTTCTGATAGGCTAATTGACATAATTTGAGTCAATTGGAGGTGTACCTGTGGGTGTATTTCAAGGCCTGACTATAAAAACCAGTCAAGACATCAGAAAATAAATGGTAGTCCTCCACAAGTCTGGTTCATCCTTGGAAGCAATTTCCAACCACCTGAAGGTACCACTTTCATCTGTACAAACAATAGTACCCAAGTATAAACACCATCGGAGCACGTAGCCGTCATACCGCCCAGGAAGGAGACGCGTTCTGTCTCATAGAGATTAACGTACTTTGGTGCGAAAAGTGCAAATCAATCCCAGAACAACAGCAATGGACCTTGCGAAGATGCTGGATGAAACAGGTACAAAGTATCTATATCCACAGTAAAACGAGCGCTATATCAACATCACCTGAAAGGCCGCTCAGCAAGGAAAAAGCCACTGCTCCAAAACCGCCATAAAAAAGCCCAACTATGGTTTGCAACTGCACATGGGGACAAAGATCATACTTTTTGGAGAAATGTCTGATGAAACAAAAATAGAACTGTTTCGCCATAATGACCATCGTTATGTTTGGAGGAAAAAGAGGGATGCTTGCAAGCTGAAGAACACCATCCCAACCATGAAGCAGGGGGGTGGCAGCATCATGTTGTGGGGTGCTTTGCTGCAGGAGGAACTGGTGCACTTCACAAAATAGATGGCTTCATGAGGATGGAAAATGTTCTCATCTCAAGACATCAGTCAGTCAGTTAAAGCTTGGTTGGAAATGGGTCTTCCAAATGGACAATGACCGCAAGCATACTTCCAAAGTTGTGGCAAAATGGCTTAAGGACAACAAAGTCACGGTATTGGAGTGGCCATCACAAAGCCCTGACCTCAGTCCTATAGAAAATTTGTGGACAGAACTGGAAAAGCGTGTGCAAGCAAGGAGGCCTACAAACCTGACTCCGTTACACCAGCTCTGTCAGGAGGAATGGGCCAAAATTCACCCAACGTATTGTGGGAAGCTTGTGGAAGGCTACCTGAAATGCTTGACCCAAGTTAAACAATTTACAGGAAATGCTACCAAATGCTAATTGAGTGAATGTAAACTTCTGACCCACTAGGAATGTGATGAAAGAAATAAATGCTGAAATAAATCATTCTCTCGACTGCTATTCTGCTATTCTGACATTTCACATTCTTAAAATAAAGTGGTGATCCTAACTGACCTAAGACAGGGAATTTTTAAATGTATTTGGCTAAGTTGTATGTAAACTTCCTGTAAGGAATGACGCTGGAGAATAGAAGCAGGTATGGGGAGTTGACATTTAATTAGGAACGGCCATGCAACAGGACAGGAAAAGCGTCAGAACTGGGAAACACAAAGACAGACGACAAACAATGCAGTAGTGGGGAACAGAGCAGGGAACTGACAAATATAGGGGAGGTAATAAACAGGTGATTGAGTGAGTCCAAGTGAGTCCAATATCGCTGAAGAGCGTGACAAGGGAAGGCAGGTGTGCGTAAATGTTGGTGGCAGGAGTGCGTAATGCAGGGCAGCCTGGCGCCCTCGAGCTCCAGTGGGGAAGAGCGGGAGCAGGCGTGACACTTCCGACTTCAACTATACTTCACACCAATTCATGAGATAGCCCACCACAATCAGGCAAAGCCCATTAATAAGTATGTGGGGCCAACTCATAAACAATATGCAAAATCTGATATGGACAGTGTTCTTGTATTACAGTCTAAATGTGGCTTATCAAACGTATTGGTGAAGTCAGATGTGGTCAGAAAGAGAAAAGAGGCCTGAAAGGATGCTTCCCCTGTAGATCTTGTACCTCTTGAAGCACCACAACGAAACTTTCTAACTTTGTATGCCCTCAGACTTCTAGGATCTATGAGATAAAGTAATATTTAACTTGCACTACTAAAGGAATTATTTATATGTTACAGTGTTGTAATAAGATTTATATTGGAAAAACATCCCACACCTTGAAAGTACTTCTTACAGAACATAAATCCACTATTAGGCGTCAAGATATCACCTCACCAGTTGCGAGACACTTTATAGAACAAAATCATTATATTGATGAATTGAGTTGCGTCGTGATCACATTTTGTTTTATCCGCCATGTAGAGAAGGTGTCTATGAAAACAAATTATTCCAAAGAGAAGCCATGTGGTTATATAAATTAAATTCTGTATCTCCACACAGTTTACAAAGATTTCAATTTCACCTCCACATATCAGATTTTGCATATTGTTTATGAGTTGGCCCCACACATTTATAAACGGCTTTGCCTGATGTCCTTTGTGGAGGGCTATCTCATGAATTGGTGTAATGTATTTAGGTGAGCGAACACCTGCGGAAATTGATTTGTGAGTTGCCCTTCGTGCCCACTCCCATGCCCCACTCCCATGCCCTGTGACTCATTTGTATACAGGTAGACCAGAAAAGCCTCATCCCTGATTGGCCGATGAGGGTCAACCCTGATTAGAAGCACCTGCTGCTCATCTGTGGTTCTTTACAAATGCTGTTTTGAATTCATGGAAAGTGTACATACACACTGAAGAAGGCTGTAAAGCTGAAACGTCTGTGTACGCTTTACTTGATGCAGTAAAAACATTTTAAACATTGAATAATGAAGTAAGCTTTATGAAACATATTTTTGAGTACAAACCCAATACACCCCATAGTAAAGGCGTATGTTCTGATTTTCTGGCTCTCTGTGTTTTTGGTTTGATAGGTTTCTAAATTTCTTTCTCCGGTTTTACACCTTCACTATTGCAGCGAAACATTTTGTACAGGAAGTTGTCTAGGTGGGATTGAATTTGTTTTTGGCCAATTGTTCTATGGTAGGTTTCTACACTATCTTCCTTCCATCTATAGTGTTTCTTAATGGCATGCAGTTTGTTGGGCTTTGATGCCTCGGGGTTGAATATAGCTTTGTTCAAGTAGGCTGAGATTTTGCTGTGGTCTGATAGGGGTGTCAGTGGCCAGACTGTGAATGCTCTGAGAGACTCTGGGTTGAGGTCTGTGATAAAGTAGTCTCCAATGCTGCTGATAAGGGATGAGCTGTACGTCTACTTACCATAGAGGAATATAAATATATATAATATATCAAATATATTTTGATGTTTAACACTTTTTTGGTTACTACATGATTCCATATGTGTTATTTCATGGTTTTGATGTCTTCACTATTATTTTGACTGGTACTATATCTCCCTGGCATATTAAATAATTATGCATCATACAAGACATTTTTGGACTCACCTTGTTGTGCTGTGTTCACTTGAACAGGAAAGTGGCGCGACGGTCCTTTGTGGGCAAACTTTGTCATCAAAGTCTGGTATTCTCTGCATTTACAGTGTTTTCAAGACAACTGGAAACTCTGGAAAAAACAAGGTTGACTCAATGATGACGTCAGTTATCTTCAGGTCGGAGCTTTAGAAAAAGGCCAGAGTTCCCGACTTGCAATTCCGAGTTGGATGACCATTCAAAATGTATTTTCCCAGTCGGAGTTGAACTCACTGAAGTCTGAGATTTCCCACTTCTGAGTGACCAGTTGTTTTGAGTGAAGCAGAAGTCATGCTGGATTGACAGCATGGCCAATGTTGAATGTTTATCCTTTTAAGCTTGGAAAAGACACCCTTAAAATCAGAATTGGACCACACACCCACTCCACTGAATAGCAGGCTAGTGATTGCTTTGCAATGCTTGGAGTTAGCCACTGATTCCTTCCAAACCACTAATGGTTGAATTTGCTATTTCCTACTTGTTGTGTAATGTTTATGTCCAATGGCCGATGGCCGATGAGCACCAATACGTTTTATCTATAATTTCTCTTCATGTGACAAGGTTTGAATAGGATTTGCCAGTAGATTGTCACTTGATGACTGCTAGCTTGATAGCTAAGATTTTGAAAGTGCGATGTTGACATGATAAGTCCAATCAAAGCTACTGTAGATATAATGTGATTTGACATAATTTCATCTGTGGCCAATGACCTTGAGCCGTCTTGGATGGGCACTTCTAAAGAAACTCTATGGCAGCACCCAAAGGGCTTGTATTTTCAAGCTCTACCTGTAGATTTTGCGGGGACGTAGTGTCTCCATGAGTGACAGAACACTGAGCCAATCACGACTATTGCCACCACAGATAGCACTGAGCTAGGATGAAACATCTGCCTTTTGGAGCTGCCTTACTCAAGAAAACAAAAAACTGACCATGTTTGTATGTGGCTTAATTAACTCAATGATTTTTGTTTTGTTTTTTTTTACATCGTTTGCAAACTGATATGTGACATGTTTTAATGCCAAAATAACATGCAACATTTTTTTTTTTAGCTAAACAGGTGGGGCTCAAAACAGCTGGGGCTCTGCAGTCATCAACCCATTTCTTGGGTTGTCCATGAGGAGCTCCTTTTTGTGCCTTGTAGTTTTTTAACATCCAAGGGGTACTGTATTGTGATGACCTCTGCACAGGGGGAAGCCATGGACTAGGGGGGTAAAGAGGCCTCTGCATTTGGGTGGGGGAGGCTGTGAAACTCTGCTGTCATTGTTGTGCTCAAGGGCTTTCACACCTCTCACTTCACACCTCGGTGTCAATTGAAGTTGCAGCCAGGTCTGTTCTGTCCTAACAAGCTTGGTAGCCATAATTTAGCATTCAGTTCTTATAAAGTAAAATATCTAGATATTATTGTAATGTATTAAAAAAAAATGAGGGAGAGTGCAGAACAAAAAAATTGCCTGGGTTGAAGATGTCTATATCAGTCCACAAAAATGACTAGTAAAGGCCTAGTGAACTACTTTTGTGAAAAAATAGAAACTAAATGTCTTTGAGCATTTACCAGCATTTGTAACTCAAGTCTGATAATTATCTGTACAAAAAGTTAGTCTGATAATACTTGGATTTAAAAAATACTTGCTTGATATACAGTGCATTTGGAAAGTATTCAGACCCCTTCCCCTTTTCAACATTTTGTTGCGTTCCAGCCTTATTCTAAAATTGATGAGGAAACATTTTTATTTAATCAATCTACACACAATACCCCATAATGACAAAGCGAAAACAGGTTTTTAGACATTTTAGCAAATGTATTAACAATAAAAAACAGAAATACCTTATTTACATAATTATTCAGACTCTTTGCTATGACACTCGAAATTGAGCTGAGGTGCATCCTGTTTCCATTGATCCTCATTGAGATGTTTCTACAACTTGATTGGAGTCCACCTGTGGTAAATTCAATTGACTGGACATGATTTGGAAAGGCACACACTTTCCTTAGGAGTGGCTGCCTGGATCTTTAATTTAAAGACCCTTGCTCCCTTTGGTCTCAGCGTAGACTTTGATCTGAAGCCCTTCTTGTGATTATTGTGATTTTGCTATTCATTGTAAATGTTTGTAGGCTTATGTAGCCACATCTATGATTGTATGCTATCCATTCATGTTTTTTATACGCTCTATTTATATTTCTAAATTAACCAATGATATCAATCAACACCCAGTCATGATTACAGACACCTGTGTGTGTTCTTTGAAACTATATAAACTAGTGACCTGCAGTGTTTGTCATTGTACCCTGATGAAGACAGCTTGTCTGTCGAAACGTTGGTTATTGGATTATTAAATTGTGTTCTACTCCCCTAGCCAGCACCTCGCCTAAACAGGGGTGCGTTTCCTTCGCCAGCAAATTCAAGTGATTGGACATGATTTGGAAAGGGACACATCTGTCTATACAAGTTACCACAGTTAACAGTGCATGTCAGAGCAAAAACCAAGCCATGAGGTTGGAGGATTTGTCCGTAGAGCTCCGAGACAGGATTGTGTTGAGGAACAGATCTGGGGAAGGGTACCAAAAAATGTCTTTAGCATTGAAGGTCCCCAAGAACACAGTGGCCTCCATCATTCTTAAATGGAAGAAGTTTGGAACCACCAAGACTCTTCCTAGAGCTGGCTACCAAACTGAGCAATCGGGGGAGAAGGGTTTTGGTCAGGGAGGTGACGAAGAACCCGATGGTCACTCTGACAGATCTCCAGAGTTCCTCCGTGGAGATGGGAGAACTTTCCAGTAGGACAACCATCTTTGCAGCACCCCACCCATCAGGCCTTCATGGTAGAGTGGCCAGACGGAAGCTACTCCTCAGTAAAAGACACGACAGCCCACTTAGAGTTAAACTCCTAAAGGAGTCTCAGACCATGAGAAACAAAATTCTCTGGGCTGATGAAACCAACATTGAACTCTTTGGCCTCAATGCCAAGCGTCACGTTTACCTACGGTGAAGCATGGTGGTGGCAGCATCATGCTGTGGGGATGTTTTTCAGTGGCAGGGACTGGGAGACTAGTCAGGATTGAGGGCAAGATGAATGGAGCAAAGTACAGAGGATTCCATGATGAAAACCTGCTCAGAGTGCTCAGGACCTCAGACTGAGGCAAGCTTCACCTTCCAACAGGACAACGACCCTAAGCACACAGCCAAGACAATGCAGGAGGGGGTTTGTGACAAGTCTGTGAATGTCTTTGAGTGGCCCAGCCAGAGCCTGGACTTGAAAGTGATCGAACATCTCTGGAAAGACCTGAAAATAGCTGTGCAGCGACGCTTCCCATCCAACCTGACAGAGCTTGAGAGGATCTGCAGAGAAGAATGGGAGAAACTCCAGAAATACAGATGTAGCGTCATACCCATGAAGAATCGAGGCTGTAATTGCTGCCAAAGTTGATTCATCAAAGTACTGTGTAAAGGGTACGAATACTTATGTAAATGTGATATTTCAGTTGTTTTGTTGTTTTTTGAAGCAAAAATGTTAAAAAACTGTTTTTGCTTTGTCATTATGGGTATTGTGTGTAGATTAATGAGGGGAGAAAAAAACAATTTAATACATTTTAGAATAAGGCTGAGACGTAGCCCTGTATGTTTTCCAGTTTCTTGAAATACACAACATGACCAAATGTATGTGGACACCTGCTTGTTGAACATCTCAATATCATGGGCATTAATACGAAGTTGGTCCCCCCTTTGCTGCTGTAAAAGCCTCCACTCTTCTGGGAAGGCTTTCCACTATATGTTGGAACATTGATGCAATGACTTGATTCCATTCAGTCACAAGAGTATTAGTGAGGTCTGGCACTGATGTTGGGTGATTAGTCCTTGGATCCAATTCCAATTCATCCCAAAGGTGTTCAATGGGGTTGAGGTCAGGGCTCTGTGCAGGCCAGCTAAGTTCTTCCACACCGATCTCTACAAACCATTTCTATGTGGACCTTGCTTTGTGCACGGTGGCATTGTCATGCTGAAACAGGAAAGGGCCTTCCCCACACTGTTGCCACAAAGTTGGAAGCACAGAATGGTCTAGAATGTCATTGTATCTTGTAGCATTAAGATTTCCCTTCACTGGAACTAAGGGGCCTAGTCCGAACCATGAAAAACAGCCCCAGTCCATTGGCACAATGCATTCGGGCAGGTAGCATTCTCCTGGCATCCGCCAAACCAAGATAAATCCGTCGGACTTCCAGATGGTGAAGCGTTAGTCATCACTCCAGACAACGCGTTTCCACTGGTACAGAGTCCAATGGCAACGAGCTTTACAACACTCCAGCCGACGGTTGGCATTGCACCTGGTGATCTCCCGACATACAGTTATTGAGCTGCATCCAGAGGCAGTTTAGAACTCGGTGGTAAGTGTTGCAACCGAGGACAGGCCATTTTTACGTGCTGTGCACTTCAGGAGTCACGTTCTGTGAGTTTGTGTGACCTACCATTTCACAGCTAAGCCGTTGTTGCTTCTAGTCATTTCCACTTCACAATAAAAGCACTTACAGTTGACCAGGGCAACACTAGCAGGGCAGAAATGTGATGATCTGACTTGTTGGTGCCACATTAAAAGTCTTTGAGTGAAGTGAAGTGAAGCCATTCTACTGCCAATGAGAATGAATGGCTGTGTGTTCAATTTCATACACCTGCCAGCAACGGGTGTGGCTGAAATATCCGAATCCACTAATTTTAAAGGGTGTCCACATACTTTTGTATATACCATTTTCTTTGCAAATGCATCTTATTTCTTTGTGAAAAGTGAAATGGTCTATTCATTCCTTTTCCATTTTAGTAGACACTTTTATCCAGAGAAACTGTCTGTCTGTCTGTCTGTCTGTCTGTCTGTCTGTCTGTCTGTCTGTCTGTCTGTCATCGACTGGCTCTTAACCTTTCAGGAGTAAACTTTTATTTGTCTTGGGTGGATTGGATTTCCTCCATAATTAATGGTGCTGGTCCAGAGTCCTGGAGCGCCAGTACCCCTCTGAGATCAGTCAGCCACATGGGCCGGACCGTCTGGGCCTCCCTCCTTTCCTCACTGACTGGCTGGCTGACTGGCTGGCTGGGTGGCTGGCTTACTGTCTGGCTGTCTGGCTGACTAGCCAGCCAGAAGGTTGGCTGACAAGCTGACTGACTGACTGGCTGGCTGGCGAACTGTCTGGCTGACTGACTGGCTGGATGGTTCTCATTAGTGAAGAGAGACAGACAGAGAATGCGTCCCAAATTGCAGCTTATTTCCTATATAGTGCACTACTTTGGACTAACGTAGTGCACTATTTAGGGAATAGAGTGCCATTTAGTACGCCAACAAAGACTGATAAGGTGTTGTAATGGAGGAGGATCACTGCTGGATCTCTATCTATCTATCCACCTCTTCCTGTTCGGGCGGCGCTCGGAGGTCGTCGTCGCCGGCCTACTAGCTGCCACTGATCCCCTTTCCTGTTTCATTTAGTTTTGTCTGATTAGTTGCACCTGTTTCTTGTTTAGGTTTTGGTTTTGGGCTATTTAAACCCGGTAGGCCCGCCGGCTTGTTTTCTGTTATTTGATGTGTGTGATTTCTGTGGAAGTATTTTGTTCTCGTACCGTTTTCGTCCTGTTGTTTTGGACTGGGTCTTATTGAGCCCGTGTGTGTGGCGTTGACCGACACTGGTTTTTGGGAATAAATATTCCACATATTACTACCCTATCTATCTATCTATCTATCTATCTATCTATCTATCTATCTATCTATCTATCTATCTATCTATCATCTCTTTCTATCTATCTATCTATCTATCTATCTATCTATCTATCTATCTATCTATCTATCTATCTATCTATCATCTCTTTCTATCTATCTATCTATCTATCTATCTATCTATCTATCTATCTATCATCTCTTTCTATCTATCTATTTATATCTATCTATCTATCTATCTATCTATCTATCTATCTATCTATCTATCTATCTATCTATCTATCTATCTATCTATCTATCTATCTATCTATCTATCTATCTCTCTCTCTCTCTCTCTCTCTCTCTCTCTCTCTCTCTCTCTCTCTCTCTCTCTCTCTCTCTCTCTCTCTCTCTCTCTCTCTCTCTCTCTCTCTCTCTCTCTCTCTCTATCTATCTATCTATCTATCTATCTATCTATCTATCTATCTATCTATCTATCATCTCTTTCTATCTATCTATCTATCTATCTATCTATCTATCTATCTATCTATCATCTCTTTCTATCTATCTATCTATCTATCTATCTATCTATCTATCATCTCTTTCTATCTATCTATCTATCTATCTATCTATCTATCTATCTATCTATCTATCTATCTATCTATCTATATATCTATCTATCTATCTATCTATCTATCATCTCTTTCTATCTATCTATCTATCTATCTATCTATCTATCTATCTATCTATCTATCCATCTATCTATATATCTATCTATCTATCTATCTATCTATCTATCTATCTATCTATCTATCTATCTATCTATCTATCTATCTATCTATCTATCTATCTATCTATCTATCTATCTATCTATCTATCTATCTATCTATCTATCTATCTATCTATCTATCTATCTATCTATCTATCTATCTATCTATCTATCTATCTATCTATCTATCTATCTATCTATCTATCTATCTATCTATCTATCTATCTATCTATCTATCTATCTATCTATCTATCTATCTATCTATCTATCTATCTATATCTCTTTCTATGGAACCATCAGCCCCACACCCTGTACACACACATGTATAAGTCATCGACTGGCTCTTAACCTTTCAGGAGCTAACTTTTATTTGTCTCGGGTGGATTGGATTTCCTTCATAATTGATGGTGCTGGCCAAGAGTCCTGGAGCCGCAGTCCCCCTCTGAGATCAGTCAGGCAGTGTGTGTGTTTGTGGTTTTGCACTAGGGTTTGCCTGTGCTTAGCTCCATTATGTTTAATAAAACTCCCCTTAACGATACAAGCATACCCATAACGTGATGAGGCCACCACTTTGTTTGTAATATGTTGAATTGGATTTGCCCCAAACATAACACTTTATATTCAAGAGAAAAAGTGAATTGCTTTGCCATATTTTTTTGCAGTATTAATTTAGTTCCTTGTTGCAAACAGGATGCATGTTTTGGAATATTTGTATTATGTACAGGTTGTGATAGGAGAAAACGGAGGATGGATTAACAACATTGTAGTTACTCCACAATGCTAACTGAAATGACAGAGTGAAAAGAGTAACTACAATGTTGTTGATCCATCAGTTTCCTCTTATCACAGCCATTAAACTATGTAACTATTTTAAAGTTACCATTGGCCTCATGGTGAAATCCCTGAGTGGTGTCCTTCCTCTCTGGCAACTGAGTTAGGAAGGACACCTTCTTTGCGAGTCATTGGAAAACCTCCCAGGTCTTTGTGGTTGAATCTGTGTTTGAAATTCACTGCTTGACTGAGGGACCTTACAGATAATTGTATGAGATGAGGTAGTCATTAAAAAATCATGTTAAACTCTATTATTGCACACCGTGAGCCCATGCAAGTTATTACGTGACCTGTTACTCCAAAACTTATTTAGGCTTGACATAACAAAGGGTTTAAATACTTATTGACTCAAGACATTTCAGTTTTTCATTTTTTATTAATTTGTAACAATGTCTAAAAACATAATTCCACTTTGATATGATGGGGTGTTGTGTAACAGGCCAGTGACAAAAAACTCAATTGAATCCATTTTAAATTCAGGTTGTTACACAACAAAATTTGTAAAAAGTCAAGGGGTGTAAATACTTTCTGAAGGCACTGTATGTCTAACACAACAATTAAAGGATTGTGAGACAGAGACTGGAAGACTCTTTCTGACATGCCATGTTAACCATCACAGTGTCCTGAGGAGAGACTGCATGGTGTTTACAAGACTTGCGTTCCAAATGGCACCCTATTTTCTATATAGTGCACTACTTTTGACCAGGTCAGAAATAGTGCACTATAGTCAGTAGGGTGCCATTTGGGACACACCCTAGGAGATGCCACATAGTGACAGAAATACAGCAGCCTGGCTGTGGGTGTGTAACATATCCCCATGGCAACCAAACACTCTTGCTTGCAATGAAGAACCATATTTTCTGATTATTATTGATTTTGTATCTCATAAATTTACTGTGATAATCAGTTTCAAACTTACATGGAAATATATTTGACAAAACTTTCAATGATTTCATATTGACTTGGCTATACAACTATAAACATGTCATGTCACCAAATATGTCCAAAACGAAGATACATGGATGGTTCTTTGTTGCAAGAGTTAATGTACGTCCGTTCGTTAATGTATGTACCAGGTGGGTCAGGTGACCCCTCAGTGATTGTCATCTGTAGATGCTTTGAGGGGAACAGGCATAGAAATGGAGGAGAAGTTGATAATCTATCTATTCTGGGAGTATTGTATCTTGGTCAGCCAGCCTGTCAGCATCATACTCTAATGAACAGCACTGTTATTCAGCCAAACAGCTACTGGCAAAGAGATCTTCACTGCTGTAACTATGGGACAGTGTGATGGGTCATAGCAGTCCCAGCACATTGAACACATTGTAGGGTTCTTAGTTCTAGTGTTTTGCATCCCAAATGGAACCCTATTCTCTATTTAGTGCACTTTTGACCAGGGCCCATAGGGTTCGGCGACAAAGGTAAGGTAAGGACAAAATCAACCCAACCCTATTCTTTTGATCTTCTGCTGTTTTTGGGAAGACAAAAACCCTTTTTGTGATGTTCGGGTCTGTGGGACTCATTTTTTGCCAGTGTTGTAGTGTTGTGGAAGCAGAAACTACTTGAATTCAGAAAATACTTTGGGACCCTTGAGGCTGTTGACCAGGTTTCCATTACATTTTTTTTATTTAACTAGACAAGTCAGATTCTTATTTCAATGACGGCCTAGGAACAGTGGGTTAACTGCCTGTTCAGGGGCAGAACAACACATACCTTGTCAGCTCAGGGGTTTGAACTTGCAACCTTCCAGTTACTAGTCCAACACTCTAACCACTAGGCTACCCTGCCGCCCCAGATGGAGCTAGGGAAATGACTGAAGTCAATACTGATGGTAATCACGTTTTTTTTTCTCGTTGTGTGTATAGTCTGTGTGTGTGTTTATATATTTGTGTGTGTGTATTCATGTGTGTCTACATCTTTGTGTGTCTGTGTCTGCCTTCATCTGTGTGAATGTGTGCGTGATCATACCCGCTAATTAAAGTGACAGTTTTTAATAATAGTTCTAGGGCTAATGTGAGAGAGCACAGCTCCACTCTGCCAGGCCCTCAGACCTATAGGCTCTAATTAAGAACTGGGTTCGCTGACATCCAACCCTTAAAACAGAGCCGACACATTGACATCCTGTTTTCCTGTCACTCCAGCAGACTTTAGACGGTGCCACAGCTTCAAATCTCACTATTTTACCTCCCTTCCTGTCACACCACCAGACTTTAGACAGTGCCACAGCTTTAAACCTCACTGTTGTATCTCCCTTCCTGTTTCCACCAGCCTTTAGATGGTGTGACAGCATCAAACCTCACTGTTTTATCTCCCTTCCTGTCTCCACCAGCCTTTAGACGGTGTGACAGCATCAAACCTCACTGTTTTATATCCCTTCCTGTCTCCACCAGCCTTTAGACGGTGTGACAGCATCAAACCTCACTGTTTTATCTCCCTTCCTGTCTCCACCAGCCTTTAGACGGTGTGACAGCATCAAACCTCACTGTTTTATCTCCCTTCCTGTCTCCACCAGCCTTTAGACGGTGTGACAGCATCAAACCTCACTGTTTTATCTCCCTTCCTGTTTCCACCAGCCTTTAGACGGTGTGACAGCATCAAACCTCACTGTTTTATCTCCCTTCCTGTTTCCACCAGCAGACTTTAGACGGTGTGACAGCATCAAACCTCACTGTTTTATCTCCCTTCCTGTTTCCACCAGCCTTTAGACGGTGTGACAGCATCAAACCTCACTGTTTTATCTCCCTTCCTGTCTCCACCAGCCTTTAGACGGTGTGACAGCATCAAACCTCACTGTTTTATCTCCCTTCCTGTCTCCACCAGCCTTTAGACGGTGTGACAGCATCAAATCTCACTATTTTACCTCCCTTCCTGTCACACCACCAGACTTTAGACGGTGTGACAGCATCAAACCTCACTGTTTTAACTCCCTTCCCTTCATTGGCTATGCCTGGCAGATTAAAGCATTTCCTGTTCACACACGTACGCACACACACACGCAGCAAGATAGGTACACACACACACACACACAGACACACACACACACACACACACAGACCTCTTGTTGGTGTTGTCTGTGTTTCCAGGCGTAGCTGTTTCCAATGATGAACAGCAGCTGTCATAAAGGTCCCCATGTTACCTCCATAAAAATATTTTTAACCCTTTTGTGATGTTCGGGTCTGTGGGACTCATTTTCAATGTTTCCGAAAATAAAACAATGTTTTTCCAACCTGAGGCTCATTGGCCTTGACTCATTTTCTGTGAAGAACATGTAAAATAACACATTTTTACTGAGTGTGTGTAGGTGAAAACATGTAAAAATGAAACAAAAAGGTTTGCTGTGTGCCTTCACTCTGTCTTCCTCCTCACTGGGCCTGCTGTTTCAACATGGCACCAAGAACCTGTCTGTCTCCCTGCCTGTCTGCCTGTCTCCCTGCCTGTCTGTCTCCCGCTTTTCTCGCACTCTTTACCCTTTTTAGTGTGTGACACTGCACAATGTCTTGCGGGAACCTGCACAATGCAATTACAATACATTTTCTCGATATGTTGTAAAAAATTCAGTATTTTCTTACGCTCTACCCCAGCCAGTTGCAAATTGGGGGTGAGACACAACAAATAAATAGCTTTGCATGTGTGGCTCCTTATCACATTCAATCAGTATGGCAAAAATAATCTCTGCTCAGAGGGCCTTAGAAATTATTTTTGCAGAGTGAGAAGCTAGAGAAGCTAGACTATTTGCATTGTGTTCCCCCCCAACCCCTCTTTTACGCTGCTGCTACTCTCTGTTTATCATATATGCATAGTCACTTTAACTATACATTCATGTACATACTACCTCAATTGGGCCGACCAACCAGTGCTCCCGCACATTGGCTAACCGGGCTATCTGCATTGTGTCCCGTCATCCACCACCCGCCAACCCCTCTTTTACGCTACTGCTACTCTCTGTTCATCATATATGCATAGTCACTTTAACCATATCTACATGTACATACTACCTCAATCAGCCTGACTAGCCATTGTCTATATGTAGCCTCGCTACTTTTATAGCCTTGCTACTGTATATAGCCTCGTTACTTTTATAGCCTTGCTACTGTATATAGCCTTGCTCCTGTATATAGCCTCGCTACTTTTATAGCCTTGCTACTGTATATAGCCTCGTTACTTTTATAGCCTTGCTACTGTATATAGCCTTGCTCCTGTATATAGCCTCGCTACTTTTATTTTTCACTGTCTTTTTACTGTTGTTTTATTTCTTTACTTACCTATTGTTCACCTAATACCTTTGTTACACTATTGGTTAGAGCCTGTAAGTAAGCATTTCACTGTAAGGTGTAAGGTTTCACTGTAA
Source organism: Oncorhynchus mykiss (assembly GCF_013265735.2). Classification (NCBI taxonomy): domain Eukaryota; kingdom Metazoa; phylum Chordata; class Actinopteri; order Salmoniformes; family Salmonidae; genus Oncorhynchus; species Oncorhynchus mykiss. The sequence goes on from NC_050572.1 coordinate 17,849,021, forward strand.
GGCATTTCACCTGTTGTATTAGGCACATGTGACAAATAAACTTTCATTTGATTTGATTAGTGTGGAAGGAGCGTCTTCCACTCTGGAAGATTAAGAATGTTCCAAATATGAGGATCATGTCTCTGTCAATTCAGAGTCTGACAGTGAGTTGGAAAAAGAGAATGAGATTGACCCTCAGCCAGCCCCAGGACCAGCCCGTCAGCAACCAGCTCATCAGCAGCCGGCAGGAGGAGGTATATGGATTTCAAAAAATTGTGAAATTGAATGGTCTTCTTGCCCAAGGAATGAGCCACCCCGCATGGCTGTCAATGTGATAAGGATGCAACCAGAGCCGACGAGGATGGTGGTTACTCATGTACAGGACATAGTCTTCTTTTGAACTGTTCTTCCCAGAGACCAACCAGAAAATCATTCTGGACTGCACTCATTTGGAGGGAAGCTGTGTTTTTGGAGAGAGCTGGAAGGATATGAACCAAACTCATTTATATGCATACTTTGGGGTTCTGTGGGATGAAGAAAATGGCGGAGAACTTTTCGTGCAGCAATGTCTCTGGAAAACTTCTACATTATTTAGAGGATTACGCATTTCAATAAAAGAGACACCAGACCAGCTCAGCGGCAGAGAGACAAGCTAGCTGTAATCAGGTCAGTGTGGGACAAGTGGGTGGACCTCCTTCCCCTGTTTTACAACCCTGGGTCCAACATTGCTGTTGATGAGCAGCTTATGCTCTACACCTGTATTGCTTGCTGTTTGGGGTTTTAGTCTGGGTTTCTGTATAGCACTTTCAGCTGATCTAATAAGTGCTATATAAATACATTTGATTTGATTTGATTTAGGGGCCGCTGCCACTTCTAGCAGTACAAATCAAATCAAATGTATTGGTCTCATACACGTGTTTAGCAGATGTTATTGCAGGTGTAGCGAAATGCTTGTGCTTCTAGCTCTGACAGTGCATTGATACAGTTGAAGTCAGAAGTTTACATGCACCTTAGCCAAATACATTTAAACTCAGGTTTTCACAATTCCTGACATTTAATCCTAGTAAGAATTCCCTGTTTTAGGTCAGTTAGGCTCAGGGTCAGGGTAAGGCAGAGGTCGGTAATCCAGAAGGGGACAAAGGTACAGATCGGCAGGCAGGCTCAGTGTCAGGGGCAGGCAGAGTGGTCAGGCAAGGGTCAAAACCAGGAGGGCACGAAAAGAGAGACTTGAATAAGCAGGAGCTGAGACACAAAACGCTGGTTGACTTGAACTGGCAACAGACCAACAGAGAACACAGGTATAAATACACAGGGGATAATGGGGAAGATGGGCAACACCTGGAGGGGGGTAGAGACAATCACTAAGACAGGTGAAACAGATCAGGGTGTGACACTGTTAGATATTACTTGTTAGATACAGTTGAAGTCGGAAGTTTACATACACTTAGGTTGGAGGTTGTGGAGGTTTTTCAACCACTCCACAAATGTATTGTTAACAAACTATAGTTTTGGCTAGTCAGTTCGGACATCTACTTTGTACAAGTCATTTTTCTAACAATTGTTTACAGACAGATTATTTCACTTATAATTCACTGTATCACAATTTCCGTCAGAAGTTTACATACAATAAGTTGACTGTGCCTTTAAACAACTTGGAAAATTCAATAAAATTATGTCATGGCTTTAGAAGCTTCTGATAGGCTAATTGACATCATTTGAGTCAATTGGAGGTGCACCTGTGGATGTATTTCAAGGCCTACCTTCAAACAGTGCCTGTTTGCTTGACATCATGGTAAAATCTAAAGAAATCAGCCAACACCTCAGAAATAAGATTGTAGACCTCCACAAGTCTGGTTCAATCTTGGGAGCAATTTCCAAACGCCTGAGGGTACCACGTTCATCTGTACAAACAATAGTATGCAAGTATAAACACCATGTGACCAAGCAGCCGCCATACCGCTCAGGAAGGAAACACGTTCTGATATACGTACTTTGGTGTGAAAAGTGCAAATCAATCCCAGAACAACAGCCAAGGACCTTGTGAAGATGCTGGAGGAAACAGGTACAAAGGTGTCTATAGCCACAGTAAAACAAGTCCTAAATCAACATAACCTGAAAGGTCGCTCAGCAAGGAAGAAGCCACTGCTCCAAAACCGCCATAAAAAAGCCAGACTACGATTTGCAACTGTACATGGGGACAAAGATCGTAATGGAGAAATCTTCTCTGGTATGATGAAACAAAAACATATAACCTAAATTGGAGATTCAATTTAACTTGTATTCGGCGCATGTGAGAAATACAATTTGACTTGATTTGACAGTAGTCTCCTCAACAGTCTGTACCCCTGAATGCATTTCTGCTCTGTTCCAGTGGATCCATGAATCTCCATTTCCATTTTAGAGGTTCTGCTGTTACTGTTTGTCTGACTGCTATATATTTGTAATGTATCTGTTGTCGTCTTCGACAGCCCTCAACAGTGAGATGACTCATCCCTAGGGCTTTTATACGCAGCACACAGACATCTCTAAATACCGGAAATAAAGTGTGGTTGATATTAACAAAAACAACCTTCATATCATGAGGCTGTGTTTTTCGTTGAGCGCTACTCAGTTACTCCGAAGGCAACCCAGTGTGTCCCTCCCCTCCTGCCTTGGGAAGGATACGAGTGTAATCTGCAGTGTCTTCATGTTCCCGATCTCATAAAACATGCATTTTCCCTGCGACGCCAGCAAACGGCTGTGACTGCAGTGAGAATCACCAATAGAACTTCTTGGTATGCATGGGATTCTCAGGACTGTGACTCCTGATTTGGAAAGCAATTATTCAAATATCTCCTCCACTGTAACCGCACCATAGGCGTGTCAAGAACAAGAAGAAGAGGAGCATCTTTGGTTCATAATAAAATTGTTCTGCAGTGTCTGATATTCCAGTAGTAACCGACTTTAGCTTGATGTACAGTCCATTATTGGAGTTTTGGTTTTGGACTCAGCCATGTGTGAGATGACTTGGTTGTAAGGTCACACCACCCTTCTCCTTTGACGCTAGTGTGTGTCCTAAATGGCACTCTATTCCCTATATAGTGCCCTACTTTTGACCATTGTTTATTCGCTTAATCCTTTCATAGCACACTACTTTTGACCAGGGTCCATAGGTATTGAATAGGCTAAGGAGTAGGGTGCCATTTGGGTTACACACTTAAACTGCATAGTTTCTCCTCTACAATGGTGATGAGGCACCGGTAGTATATTTACTGTACATTTGTTAACATAGACTTCAATAGGTTTTCCTTTACAAGATGAAAACCCCTCACCCTCAATTCTGAGGGATTATTAGACGACAGAGAGTTTGATTTAAACTATACTATAAAAAGACACATTGTTAGGTTCCTACAATCCATGAATGTCCCTTAGTTCTAACTATAGAACTGAGGTACTGAGCCATGTTTTCCATCCTTTCCTTCAATTCACCAAACAGTAATTTAATCCCTCACATGGGTCCTAACTAGCTCCATCTCTGTATTGTAGAGTCCATTAAACTCCGCCAGTCAAACATTAGGAAACCTACTTGTATAATAACACAACCGTGCACTTGAATAGAATAGGATGTTCTTTCTTGTTTGCCTCTTTATCTCCCAATGCCTACACCAACACACGCGTGAAATTCAATTATTTTCTAGGCCTCTAATGTTAACTAAACCAAGCTGTACTGAATGCGTTTTCATGTCAGAAATGGTGTGATTTAATACGGCAGAATTCCATTTCAATGAAAAGGAAGAAGGGAAACATGATTAACGATCTGTCAGGCAGTCCAGTAATCAGCAAATCCTCTAAATGCGTTAGTAAGAATAGACAGTGTAGGCTGTTATAAAATACACCCATCGGAAATATGATAAACCGGGCCTCATCCATAGTGTTTGGAACACCTGACGTATAATTCGATGTGCGTCCAACAGTGCATTGTCAGAGTAGCAGTGAGGGATGTCCTCAAGCCATTCCATTAATCTCTATTGAACATGGACATGTGTATACTGTATATATGCATATATACTGTCACGCTCGTCGTCATGATGAGACCAAGGCGCAGCGTGAATAGAGTTCCACATATTTTTAATGAACTGAAACTCCCCAAAACAAAACAACAAAACAACCAAATGAAACGTGACGCTACTAGTGTGCACACAGGCACCTAACTGTAGACAAGATCCCACAACAGAAAGTGGGAAACAGGGCTGCCTAAATATGATTCCCAATCAGAGACAACGATAAACAGCTGTCTTTGATTGGGAACCATATCAGGCCAACATAGAAATACAAAACCCACTAGACCTACAACAACCCTAGACATACAAAACCCTAGACATACAACACTAGAGTACCCACCCTAGTCACACCCTGACCTAACCAAAATATATAGAAAACAGAGATATCTGTATACAAAGATATATATATATATATATATATATATATATATATATATATATATGTATACAGTATAATTGTGTGTGTGTATCCGTCCCTCTGTGTTTACTTGCACCAATGCTGTCAAAACAAGTCTCCCTTTTTATCCAATCTGCATTGTACCTGGATGGTTGTAAAATGGACATTTTATAATCTACTTTCAGCCAATGATGCTAATTCAAATGTTGACTTTGCTCAGAATTGTTGTATGTATCAACCAACCCCCCTGACCATGTAATCTTATTCACAGTGATCTACAAGGCAAAACTGATCCTAAATCAGAAGTCGTACTCTGAGACGCTTAATACATAGGACCCCTGTGGATTAAATCACAGCCTGATCCACTTCAGTGAATGAGTTAATTGAATCTAATCACCTTAATTTCATCTACAGTTGAAGTCAGAAGTTTACATACACTTTAGGTTGGAGTCATTAAAAGTTGTTTTTCAACCACTCCACAAATGTATTGTTAACAAACTACAGTTTTGGCAAGTCGGTTAGGACATCTACTTTGTGCATGACACAAGTCATTTTTCAAACAATTGTTTACAGATTATTTCACTTATAATTCACTGTATCACAATTCCAGTGGGTAAGAAGTTTACATACACTAAGTTGACTGTGCCTTTAAACAGCTTGGAAAATTCTGCATTAAAAAGTTGACTCACCAGCAGGATATGATTATTGAACCAGTTCTTAAAAAAGAAAGACTTGTTTCTATACAAAATGTCCTTATTGTTCCAAATGAAATACCTATGAAGGGAAAAATTATGTTTATATATAAACGACCACGCTAAGAAGACTTGTCTATGAAAAGAAGATAATTTTGCAGGAATCTTATCAATGTTACATTTACAAAGTAACATAAAATTGAGGACACCAGAACGGGAGAAGATATAATGAGGGATGAAATTCCAAATTGAAGTAGGATTCCTTAAAAAATGTTTAGTCCAATTTATCTTAAAAGTGTTATTCAAAGTAGGAAAATCTAAAAAAATGGAGTCCACCATATTCATATGAGTTGAAGTTGAAAAGCACCTGGTCAACCTCTTTACCTATTTTGTTGTCAAGCTATAGGGACTGGGCTGCATAAGTAAGTCTGGAGATACCTTCAGATTTAGAAAGCAATACTCAACCTTTCAAGGATAAATCCCTTGGGGAGACGCACAATTAGCCTAGCATCGTCCGGGTTAGGAATGGTTTGGCCGGTAGGGATATCCTTGTCTCACCGCACACCAGCGACTCCTGTGGCGGGCTGGGCGCAGTGTGCGCTAACCAAGGTAACCCGTCTCTCCCGAGCCCGTACGGGAGTTGTAGCGATGAGACAAGATTGTAATTACTAATAATTGGATACCACGAAAAGGGGGTAAAAACAATGTTTAAAAAAAAAACCAGACTACGGTTTGCAACTGCGCATGGGGACAAAGATTGTACTTTTTGGAGACATGTCCTCTGGTCTGATGAAACAAAAATAGAACTGTTTGTTTGGAGGAAAAAGAGGGAGGCTTACAAGCCGAAGAACACCATCCCAACCGTGAAGCACGGGAATGGCAGCATCATGTTGTGGGGGTGCTTT